>NC_009391.2:305265-399425 GCF_000002875.2 Leishmania infantum JPCM5
ACGACCCACCCTCCGTGTCCACAGTGCAGATAGAGTTCCAGTACTCCAGCGCCGGCGCACGAGTCGCTCGCCGCAGTTCCCAGTCATAGAAGACAAGACCCAAGTACATCGAGAACCAGAAGCGAGACAACAGCGTGCGACCGGCTCGGTTGCGCAGCACATAGCCACCCGTGAAGCCGAGAAGAAAGCCGGTGTCTGCATATCGGTGATTCATGTCGTCCAGGCAGTCGCACGTCAGCCTCCAATCGACGTTGCCCACCGGGATGGAGAGAAACCGACGCGCTCGGTCGACGATGTAGAGAAGCCGAAAAAAGTCACGTTCTCTATCCTGCTCCAGTCCTCCAGACTCTGCTGTGGGGAGTCTCCGCGCCATATTACGGGATGCAGCGGCTTGGGGCGGCTGGGGGGGGCGTGGCGCGCGGGCGGGGCACAGAGTCTNGGGGGTCCCTGGCCTGGGGCCGGCCAGCTGCCTCCTTGGGTCCACTCGGCATGCGCCTTGGCCATCCCGTGCCACCACCCGCGCGACAGACGCTATCGCCACTGCCCTCGCGCAGGGCGCTGGACGCGGCCGGCGTGGATCAAGGCGTGCGGCCCACTCGGGTGTCCGCGTGGGGCCGATCACGGGGCACACGCGCGAGGAAGGGGCGGGTCGCGGACACGGGGGGCCCGCTAGACGCGTGGACCCGATCCGACGCCAGGACGGCTGGCCCTCGCGCGCCAGGGCGTAGCTGCGGCGCAACAGAGGTGGGTGCGCTGCAGCTGTGTATGTGCGTCTTGCTTGCTTGACGTGTTCGTAGTGGCTACGTGGACACGGCTGAAAGGGCGAGAGGTAGAACAACGTCAAAACAAGAGGCGTCCAGCATTGTAGTCGCAACGCTTGGAGAGCTCCTTCAGCGACGGCGGCGCTTAGGCTTGCATGCGTGTGTGTGGAGTGTGCTGGGCGCATAGCAGCGTACTTGCTCCCAGGGTGCTTGCTTCGCTTTCCTTGTAGTGTGTCTGCTCTACGCACCCGCCCCCTTCCTTTGCTCAACACACACACATATCCTCAGCTTGTGATAACTCAGGGTGCAGTGCTTCCCCTGCCCCCCAACTCTGTCCGGGAGGAAACCGAGTAGACCCCCACACTACCTCTATCGCTGGAAAGTACGAAACCCCTTCTGGTCGTTCCAGTGCCAAGTAGCGGTGATTTCAGAAAGTCATGGCGATGCATCGCTACTGATGTCGAAGGTCAGGACCTGGACGACATTGCGTCGGAGCAACCTGCGACAGTGAGCCCGCTTGCACCATACACAGGGAAAAGTGTCACAGTGACTCGAGCGAATCCCCTACCTCTGGCTCTCACACTGCTCACTGGTGTGGGGAGCCGGAGTGCTACCCCGAGACGGATGCACCAGGTGGCGATTGGCATAATTTGAGCTGCTGTGTTTTGGCCTTCGAGCCAGAGGCTGTGCTGCGATGACTGGGTCGGTGGCCTTCCTGTAACACGTGCGTTCATGGCTGCTTCGCGCCACGCGCTGCTGAGCCTGTGAGAGACCCCAGTAGAGCGGAGTGCAGCTCATGCTCTGTGGTAGAAAATGGACACACGTTGAAAACCAAGAAAAAACCAGCGAATCCCTTTTCTGTTGAATGCGCACCTATGCGTTTGCTGTAGGCCTCATGCACGTGTACGTGGGTGCCTGCGAATGTGTCTGTGACGGCGCTCTAGATTTGGGCAGAGACTTTGTGGGGCTCGCCCTCCCCCTTTTCTGATCACTGCGTCCATATCAACCTTCTCAATCTCCCTCTGCGGCCATCATTTTCAAGCTGCTGCTTGGGCTGCGTGCGGCGAAGGGAGCAAGCACGATACATATGTGCACATGCACAGACGCACCTCCCTCCCCCTCGTCGTGCTTGCGTTCTCAAACGCTCTTCTCTCTCTTTTTTTTTTTGCATTTTCAAACATGTTATCGTGAACTAATCACCTCCCCCCTCCACAAGCACACGCGCACGCGCACACACACGCGTCCGATCCTCCCTCGCGTGTGTGTGCGCGCGCGCGTGTGCTTGTGGCTTTTACTTACCTCTCTCTCCCGCTTCGTTATTTCGTTTTTCCTTTGGCGGATGTGTGTGCGCGCGCGTGCTCGTTGCGGTCTTTGTCTACATCCATGTGTGAGGATGGCGGTGAGGCGATGCTTCGGGGTTGTCATGACCCTCCTCATTCCTCCTCCTCCATGCGGGGAGGGCTGGGAGCATTCTTAGCGGAGGGTGTGGCCTGTGGCTGAGAGGCGCGATGCTCATGCTGTGGTGCGTGATCGTATGGGACGCACATATGCCTGTGTGCATGTCCCTGCGTGTGTGTGTGCGTTACATTGAAGGGGCGAGAAATAAACGCGCAGCGAAGCGATAACGCGAAGCGGTGCGACGTGGGCGTGTAGGTGTGTCGGTGCGTGGCGCACCCGTCTCTGTGTGGGCGCTCAGGACGTGTGCGACTTTCTGGGTGTGGAGGGAGGGAAGGGGGGGGCGTGGTGGATTGAAGGCATGCATATTGAGGATGGGGGAGATGTACGGCGACGCGTCGATCTGTGCGCTCGTGGGCAACAAACGGTGCCCTGTCGTGATCTTCGCCTTCGCTCCGACTCTTTCTCTTCCGCATCCTCCAGTCGCGTTGCCTTTGCCCTTTCCCAGACCCCACCCCACTCCCTGCTCAGGCAATGTGCGCGCACGAGTATGCGGTCTGGCGTGCGTCTCGGGGTCTCTGCGTCTGTCCTTGCTCTGCAGAGGCAACCTCATCGCCCTCCTCGAACTTCTCACCGTCGCTATCTTGTCCATCGCACTCTCCATCGAATTGCCGCACACTTCTCTTGTGCACGTGCGGCTCCCACCCTTTCCAAAGGTGTACACGTGAAGACGCACGCGCACATGTTTCTCCGGATTCGTGGCAAGGGCGCTTGCCCAGAGAACTCGCAGGCGTTGGCGATGCACATTCGCGGCTTTCGACACACGCACAGCCCGCCGCCCTCGGATTCCTACTACTCGGTGCTGCTCCTGCCACCGAGCTCGGAGTCCGCGTCGTCGGCCGTGGATGCGGCAACGAGCACGAAAACGCTTGCCGAACGACCCACAAGAGCGATGCAGCCGTTCCGCTTCGCGCTTTTCCCGGTGGGCATTCAGGCGGCGACCGACACAGCGGCGCAGGCGCAGTCTATCAAACAGTCGAAGGCAACGAACTCCTCTGGCGAGGCAGGCGGCGACGCAACAACAGCAGCAGCTGCGCCGACGCTCTCGCCTCTGGAGACAATCGATAAAGAGGCGGCCTGCATGCTGTGGAGGGAGACGTGGAACTTATACGACATTCTTTACGACGAGGTGCCGCTGTTGCCGTGGGCCGAGGCGGCCGGCGATGAGGCGGCGGCGGCCTTGGTGGAGACAGTGGAGCGGGAGCTTCGCGAGCTCGCCTCGTCTGACGCGACGGCGGCAACGGCGACAGAGTTGCACTCGCTGGCTTCGTTGTCGGACAAGACGGACGACTTCATGCTCGCCTCAGCTCGCATGGGTAACCGCCGAGTGGTGGTGTGCTCGCACTACTATTCCTCTGCCGCCCTGCCGAGGAATTCCTTTGACGGCATGGGGAGGCACTGTGCCTCGGAATCAGCGGCGCCACAGTCGGCAACGTCTCCCGTCTCGATGGAGGGGCCTGTGGTGGTTCTAGACCTTGCCGACTTACCGATTGCGCAAGCCGGCGGCAAGACAATGGTGAACATCGCCTGGTACACCGCGTTCGCCGCGATGCAGCCGGACAGTGTGCTGCTCCACTGTCGTGCTGTGGTGGTGCGCCTCCCGTACACGTCGGTTCCGACGTATATGCAAGCTTGTAGTCGCTGCGTCTCACCGACCTCGTCTGCAGCAGCGGCGCCGACCATGGCGGACGCTTTCCGCGAAATGGTCGATTTCATTGGCGAGCACATGACCGCCGTTTATCAAGGGATGTTACTGGCGTTGCAAGCCACATCACCTGAGCTGGCAGCGAAGCGCACGGCGGCACCACCGGTGGTGGTGGTTGGCAGCACACTGGCGGCGCTCAGCGGCTGCCTGGGCTGTTTGCTTGGCATCTCTGCCTCACCGAACATCGATAAGTCCGATCCTGTAAGGGTCGTTGTCCTCTACGGCGACCATCTCGGCACGGCAGCTGCGGGCAGCACTGGCACCAGCGGCGAGCACGATGCCGCCGGGGCCTGCAGCGCACACATGCTGACGCAATACAAGTCCGTTGCTGAGGCCTGCAACTGCCCGGTGGCCTTCGAGACAGTGCGGGTTCCACTGAAGGCGTTGCTCGACGGCGACGAAGAGTCGTGGGACGAGTACACACTGCGAGAGAGAGGCCGGCTGAACTTCTGCCCGTGCTGTGGTGACTGCTGTAGCGACAACAAAAACCACGCCGACGGGCACGCCCATGTTCACGGCCATGAGGATGACTACTAGAGAGAGTGGGGCGGGCAATTCGTTGGCCCTGTTGCAGTGTGGAGAAGGCACTCGTAGCGCGTAGCTGCTTGTGTTTGTGCGTGTGTGTGCGCGTGCCTTTTCCGGCGTCGTGGTCGCGTTCGAGGCTAGACGACAACGTCTTCAGCTGAGAGGTGCACTTCACTCGCACGGTGCGCATCGGACCAGCTGACTGCTCTCACGCTTCCTCTCTGAGTAAAGTTTCTTCATGCTGGCTCGCCGACGGATCGCACTCAAGCCATGCGCGCACACATGAGCAGCCGCAGGCGCACCGAGCTGAAGGTTGGTTTCTTCACGTGTGTGCTATCGTGTGGGGATGCCTTCCATACCGCCATCGAGCGCGGCCGCTCGCCTCGACTCACTCCCTGTTCATTGCGTTCTACCTAATCTTGCGCGCTTCTCAAGGTGTGCGCGTGTCTGTGAGATTATGGCACCGCCCTTTCTCCTTTTTCATGTGGGGCCCGCGGCTCGACACGGCAGCGCCGCCACGCCCGCGTGACGCACACGAAGAACAATCACTCGCGTGGCCCTCTCAACGCCCCCCTTCGCCTAAGGCACCAGCACGTGTGATACTATTTCAGCCTTCCCCATCTTTATTCCCGCATCACTTCGCCACGCGCTCACTGCAAGCCGAAAAGACGGCGTGCTCGCTGCCGACGCGCTCACATACGCAGGAATGATCCAGCCAAGTTTCTTGTCGTGTGCCACGCCAGTTCGCGAACCCACCTCGCTCTCTCGCTCTCTCTGTGCGTGTGTGTGTGTGCGCTCTGCTTCTCCCGCAGAGGATATGCGAGTGTGTTATGTGCCTCTCCTCTGTGCATGCGTGTCCATTCACAGGGGACACGTACGCACACTCAGTCGCACCCCCAGTCCACAGGCGCAGACCTGGCTTGCTCAATGAAGCTGGCCCTCACGCGGCCTTGGCGTGCGCGTCACTGCCTGCATCTCTCCTGCACACTCGTTGATCCGAAGAGCGCTCTCGCCTTTCTCCTCGTCCTTCTTTCTGTCTCTCTCTGTGTGTGCGTGTGTCTGGGGACGCGACGTGCACTGCGTATGCGGGCGTGGGTGCTACTTTCTCGTGTTCACCGCGCAAAACAGTATTGAGCCCAGCAAACGCTCTTCTTCGGTAGCTTCGCCCACGTCTCCCCCTTCCCCTGCTCCCCCCCCCAAACCTGCCACCGAGGTTACACACCTACACACAGCAAGCACATACACGACCTCCCCTCCTCCGCGCCGCCCTTCCGAATGCGCGCAGGGGTGAATGCGAAGCTGGGTGGCGGCAATGAAAGCACGCTGATCGAGCACATGAAGGCTTCCGTGCAGCCGTCCACCGCGGCAGCCGCGGAGACGCAACGGGCGCCGCAACTTGCAGCTGCCGCGAATCTGCAAAGTGGCTACAGCGGCATCGGCAGCGGCCCCAGCGCAGCGGTGCCGCCGGCCGACTCCGCCGTAATCTCCTCCTCGACGACCGCACAGCAGACGCGCGAGAACATCGAGCGCGCGCTTCGCATGAACGAGGCCACGAACAACTCCGGCTACGCTACTTTGCAGTCGCTGGGAAAGCAGCGCGAAGTCATCCAGAACAGCCTCAACACGGTAGATTCGACGCACCAACATCTTAGCGACTCCCGCCAGGTAATCCGCGACATCCGCATGGGCGTGTATAAGGAGTGGCTCATCAAGGGATGCGTCGTTGCGTTTCTGATGCTCCTGATCGTTGTCATTATCTATTCGAAGTTCATTCGGAAGTAGGAAGGAACGTCACGTTCGCGGCGTGCGCGCGTGTGTGTGAACCCATGCGTGAGCGATGGATAAGTGCGTCCAGGTCTCGGTGAAGGAGATGAGGAATACACAGACACGCCGAGCGATGTGTTCTCATGGCGACACGGGCCAGTAGCCAAACCTGCGGAGGTGGAGGAGAGAGAGCAGGCGGCTCACGAACTTGCCATTCTCCTGCCACACCATGTGCGCGATGATGATTACGTTATTTTGGTGCAAGCAAGACGCCTTTCCTTCCCTCATCATCGTCATTGCCAGCGTGTCGCCGCTGTGGCTCTAGACGCCCTGGGCAGTCGAGGCGGTCTCGCTAGCGCCTCCGTCACACAGCCCCATTCCGCAGTGTCAGCGCGCATCAGCATCCTCACCGCAACTTGCTCATCGCTCTCGTATTGTTTTTTAGTGCTTCGGCGCATATTTGCTTTCTTCGTGCTCACTGCCTGCCTGCCTTGCTCTCCATGCCTCCTGGGTCTCCGTATGCCTGCACACATGTGTTTGATGTCTGCTCCTCCTGCGCATGTTGGATGCGGATCTCTTTGGAGCGCTCCGTCCGCACTCCTCGACACCCAAGCGCGTGCGCAGGTGTGCGCAGGTATTACACAAGCCAAACACGCAACTGAACAAGCCAAGATGTGTTTGTGTGTGTGTGAGAGGGCAGAGGGCGCAGTAGAACGTGAGATCACGCGCCACCGCCCTCTTCGAAAAGAGAGAGTCGAAACTGCCGCACACACCTGCGTGCGTGCGAAGAAGGGCCTATCTCGGTGGGAACTACACGTCTCCATCTTTCCTCACCGCGATGCGCATGCATGTGGGTGGGAAGATCATCGCCTCACTCCAATGGCCAACCCCCGCTTCTCCCTCCCTCCCTGGTCTGCGCTGCTGCCTCCGACTGTCTGTCGCTCTTTCTCTCGTCCCTTCTTTCTCGTTGTTGACACCAAAAACCGAACGCCGCGCATCATCTTTCCGCGTGCGCCGCTCGCACCCTCGCCGCATCCCGCTGCGCGTGGCTGCACTCCATTTCCTTCCACGTCACAGTGCGACTCACCTGCGTCGTCTTCTCACCCTCTTCCAAGTCGTCCTATCAGCTTCATGCGCAACTACAACAACTTCAACCGCGTGTGGAAGGCGCCGCGTCGTCCGTTCGAGAAGGAGCGCCTCGACCGCGAGATGAAGCTGTGCGGCCAGTACGGTCTGCGCTGCAAGCGTGAGATCTGGCGTGTGAACATGACGCTGTCCAAGATGCGCCGCACGGCCCGTCTGCTGCTGACGCTGCCGGAGAACCACCCCCGCCGTCTGCTTGAGGGCTCCGCCATCATGCGCCGCTGCCACGAGTATGGCTTCCTCGACGAGGAGAAGGACAAGCTGGATTACGTGCTGTCGCTGACGGTGCCGGACATTCTCGAGCGCCGCCTGCAGACCATCGTCTTCAAGGCCGGTCTCGCCAAGTCCGTGCACCACGCCCGCGTCCTGATTCAGCAGCGCCACATCGCCGTCGCCAAGCAGATTGTGACGATCCCGTCCTTCATCGTGCGCGTGAGCAGTGAGCGCCACATCGCCTTTGCTGATGCTTCGCCGTTCGGCAACGGCCGCCCTGGCCGCGTCAAGCGCGTGCGCGCGAAGGCCGCCAAGCGCCACGCCGGCGGCGGCGATGACGACGAGTAAGTCGCCAGTTAGACGAGTGGATGGTTCGTGCCTTTGCCGAGGGAGGAGAGTGGAGAGAAATGCGAGTTGGACAGAATGAACACGCGAGAGGGTCCGTCTAGGGACGGCGCTCTGAGTGCGACGTGTCTGCGCGACACACGTGAGCGCATGTCTCTCTCTGTCTGTGTGTAGTATGCTTGTCGCTCGTTCTCTACGCTCTTCAGCTCCTCCCGCGTCCACCTATGGCGATGATCCGAAAGGCTGCACTGCCCACGCCGTCGCCGCCGCGCGCCGAGAGACAAGCATGCACCCTACCTTCACGGAGCGGCACCGGTTTCCTCGGACTCGCAGGGTGTGAGGGAAAGCCGTTGTCGATGGTGATGGCAATGGACGCTTGCTTGCCGCTGGTGCTGCGGTGGTGGTGGTGGTGATGTCCGCGATGTCCGTGGTGATGTTGGAGGTGACGTACCGCCCCCTCAACGCACTTCTCCGTCCTTCGTTTTCCGTTTTCTGTTTGTTCTTTCCCTTCGTTTTCGCCTCTGTTCTAAAATGAAAAAAGAAGAAGTGAGACCTGACGTGCGCACTCACACACGCACTCACATGAAAAGGGGGCATGTCGCACCTGCGGCCAAGGGGAAAGGGTACACTTATGTGCGCTTGCGCGCTCGCCCGAGATTGGACGCCCAGCGGGGAAGGGGACAAGGGTCCGCTTGACACGAGCGGGGGGGCTCGCTACACACGCACACAAACCACGAAGCAGGGGTGGTGACGGTGGTGGGGGCAGCAACAACCTCAGTAGTGGACGTTGTGGCGTTGTGCGTTGGGTGCGTACAGCGAGCGAATCGTGTCCATGGATTTGCCATGCAAAATCCATCGGGACGACAGAGAAGCCGCCCCTCCTTCCTCACGCCTCTCGCTGCTCTGTCTTCATGGCAACACGCTCGATCGCCATGATGATCCTCACCATGTCTCTCTCCTCTCTCTTTCCCCCCTCCCTCCCTCTTCCCTTCCTCCCTACACACCCACACACCCACAACCACACCCACACACCCACACGACGTCTGTTGCTGCAGAGTATCGTCGCTGTCAATTTGCATGACAGTATCGGCCCTGCTTTCCTTTTTTTTTTCGTCATCCCTCTCCTTTCTCGTGCATAATTTCCTGCGTGGGTGCGCTTGCGCGGCTCATCTGTCGGCTGCTCGCCTCCCCTCCCTCCCCGCCTCCCCCCGACCCTGCAGTCGGTGCTGATGGGCGTTTCCGTTCCTTAATCCCTTACCTGTTTCTTATTCCTCGTGCAAGGCAGGTGATTGGATGTTCGGCTGCTTGTCTGCCTTGAAGCGATTCTGCCATTCTTGCGGGTCGAGGGCACCACCATCGACAGCCTCATCTCCAGCGGTTACATCCTTTTTCGTTCCGTGCGCGTGTGTGTCTGTGAGCCGCCCTCCCTCCCTCCCTCTGTCTCTCACACAACACATACACACAACACACACACACACACACACACAGACATATACCGTAGGCTCGAGCTCGAGAAGGCGGGCACGGCTGCATCTGTGTGTATACACAACGCTACGCAGAAGATATCAAGCGCACCGTCACGCCTACTCCAGCACCGCGACATCGCTGGCAGCTGCCACGCCCTCGACCTTCCCGTCTCGCCCCCCCCCCCCCACTCCTTCCTCCCTCACGCATACATACGAAATCGCATCGTGCTCCACGAAAGGTGAGTGCAGGGGAGCATCCTGCGGGGAGTTTCAGTGATCCGCAGAAGCAGGCTAAGTCCGCTTGCGCGCGCGTGCGCTCCGTGAACAAGCGAATTGCCGGCAACGTGGGATCTGCTGGAATACGCAACGAAAGACGCAAGGAGGGGCCCGGGTCGCGGACCCGCTGCCTCCCTCCTTTCGCGGAGCCATCGCGGCTCTCTTTCTTCATCTTTCCCTCCTTCTT
Source organism: Leishmania infantum JPCM5 (assembly GCF_000002875.2). Classification (NCBI taxonomy): domain Eukaryota; phylum Euglenozoa; class Kinetoplastea; order Trypanosomatida; family Trypanosomatidae; genus Leishmania; species Leishmania infantum. Next base: position 315,106 of record NC_009391.2, read on the forward strand.
CCCCTTCAGCGCTCTTATTGTTCCTTGAGAAGGCCTCGGCGCTGGGCCATGTCAAGTGGTCCGCTGAGGATGCCGACACCCTCGGCGCCGTCTACGCCGCCGCCACCTACCGCCACCCAACATCACCACACCTCATCGTGGAGGAGCTGGGGAACGAAGGGGACCGGCCAAAGGGTCGCCGAGGGCGGTGGCAGCACCACCACCGGCTCACCAAATTCTTCGGCGGCACCGCCGAGCGTGTCGGTGACAGTTGTGGTGCTGGCTGCGCTGACAGCTGCCACGGTCTCGGTAGCGTACAACTCCTATAAGGTGCGGAGCCGCAGCAGCCGCGTGTACCGTAGTCAGTCTACGACTCCTGGCCACTCGTGCACGAGGCACGGAGAGGCCTCAGATCCTTCGCACACGGGCGACATCGCGATGGACAGCGTCAAGACTGCTTCACCCTTGTCGCCCAGCACCGCAAGGAGTGACGCGACAACTTGTTGTCGCAGCACCTCACTTGGCGGTTGCGGCTCCACAGCAGCGCACACCGTCGCTGGTGAGAACCCGTCGTCGACCGCGGCATCAGAGAATGAGCTCGACGAGGGGGGTCAGCGCGAGCGGGACGTGATGGCGCAATCGCCTTCGTTGGCGCTCCACACAGATACCGCCGCGGACGCTGGTGCGCGTTCCGGCAACCGCGACATGCGATTTGCCCTGTGTAGTGCGCCGCCCTTGCAGATGGCGCACGACAGTACGGCTGAGTTTCATGATCGGTGCGCCACACCAGCCGCTTCTGCCGCCCCATCGCCGCCGCCACCAGAAACGCCCAAGGCGCTCCTTAGCAACTACTACGACTTGGAGCCGTACGCGCTTCAGGGTCTTGCCGGCGGCGCCCACGGGTGGAAGCGCGTGTTTGGGCTGCTGAAGCCCGAGATGCGCAGGCGCAGCGGGAGAGATGAGGCGTGCGCTGAGGATGGAGGTACAGCCGCTGATGGCATACCTGGCCGCCGCGCGCCGGGTTCACTGACGCGCACGTACGATGGCTCCCGCGTTACCACCACCGACAGCCCTGCGCTGCTGCGGGAGAGCCCCGGCGCGATTGTGCCGGTCACCCCAGCCGCCGCGACGAGGTCACCGACGCGGCGCGCGTCTGCTGTAGAGAGCATGTATCGCAGCAGCGTCGTAAAAAGCGACGTCTCGGTGCACAGCCGTGTGCCGGGGCAGCCGGTGGCGACGGGGAAGCCGTGCACGGCGCGGTGGTACGGCGACGACCACAAACTCTTTTCCGTGGCCGCAGCCTCCTCCACGTCAGCGAGCACGCTCGCGCAGCCGTTGCATCCGCCACGGCTCTCCGTCTCGCCGGTTGCCGGGGTGCCGTCGCCGCCAAGTCGCTTCCTTAACTCCTTCTTTTTCCCTGTGCTACAGCACCTCAGCTTCTGCGTGAGCCGAAGTGTAGGCAGCGGCCCCGGGGAAAGCACCACCACTGGTGAGGCGACCTCCGGGACGGCCGGGAGCGGCGTGCACACGGCGTCTACCACCAACACTTTCGCTACTTCAGCAGCGTTGGCGGTGGCGCAGCGTAATCTGCAGCGAGACATCTCTACCTTGGTGGCCACGACAGCGTCAGTTCGGCTGGGGGCCTCCGCCTCTTCGTCCTTTCCGGGTTCCCATGCTCACACAGCGCGCTGCTCCGCCGTGTCGTCGGTGGCTGTATCTCCGCGGGCCGGTGCCACAGGGTCGTGCAGATCGCAACAGCAGCACGAGGGGGTGACAGCAGCAGAGTCCTGCTCGTCGTTCGCCGCACTGCACGCAGGGCGCAGCTCCAGCGGCGGGCAGCGGAGAAAAGGTGTGTCTGTGGAGGGCGAGGAGGGGGCGGCGCAGCACGTCTTGGGGTCTCATGCGCGCTTCCTGTCGGCGGAGGATAAGCAGCAGCCGGGTATGCGCGGCAGCCCTCGCCATCAGAGCTCAGGTGCCTGCCGTCAAACGCCCGCCAGCTCGCAGAAAAGCGACCGCAGTGCCACGTGGAGCGGTGCGGGTCCGTGCAAACAGAGTATACGGGAGTCTGCGCAGGAGCGAAGGATGCCGCCGCACCCCTCACCCCGTGCCGCAGCAACAGCCGCTGGGGCCACGGCCGACAGTGGCGCAGTCCCGGCGCCACCAGAGGCGTCGTCCACGGAGGAACCGAACGCTGCAGGCACCGAGTCGGTTGGCGAGCCTGCTTCTCCCCCGACCATGGCTCACTGCTGCACCATCGCCGAACAGCTGGCCGTGTTGACGAGTCGTCGAGAGCAGCAACATCGCTACACACAGCAGCTACAGGCAAGCAGGAGGTCGGCTGGGCTCGGCGCCGGCGCCGAGAATGCGCTGCCGTCTCCTCTGGCCACCCCATCGTCACCTGCCTACACGGGCGCTGCTGCGGCGTCGACGACCTTAGATGTCTCCAATGCAGAGCTCAGCAAGAAAGCCAGCGGTATGCGCAGCCCATTCGCCTGGGCTTCGCAGTACTACACGGACACGGCGTCAGGGGTATTCTACTCCTCCGTGCTGCAGCCGCACCACTACGAGAACCACGTCTACTCCGACGTCACGACTGAGGTGCAGCAGTGCAGGCGAAGGCGTCAGCGGGACCGTGTGACGAGTCTTGGCGCGGGCGTCACCCCTGCCTCGAGGGCGGGCGCAGAGGACGAGGATGTGGGGCACGAGACGCACACGGCCACGCCGATGGCGACAGGAGCAGGAGCAGCAACAGCTGCGTCTACAAGACGCTCTATGGAGCGGCCGGCAGCCGAGTCGAGTCTCACGGCTGGCTTACAGCCAGCCGCAGCTCGCAAGGCCTCTGCATCGGCAGGTACCGCCATCCTGACATCCGGCGTGGGCAGTGTAGCCCCGCTGAGCCATTCAAAGCCGACGCAGCCCTCGAACGAGCGCCGCGTTGACGACTTGACCGTGAAGCACCAGGATGATGGCTCGGCTTCGTACACCATCTCCCTCACTTACCACGACAGCGAAACCGGCACCTCGCGCACGGTGAACACGAGTGCGCTGCCGCCGCTGCGCCGCTGTGACGCCGGCGCGTCAATCCCGGGCCTCTCGTCTCTCTCCGGCGGCACAACCGTGCGTGCTGCCGCCCGCACGAAACGCCCAACCACGACGGCGACGCTAGCCTTGAGTGCCTCTGGTGCCGCGTCACCGGCGCACTCGCGCAGCGTCAGTGGTGGTGAGGCCGCTCACGCATTCGCCGTAAGCTCGCCGCCTGCGCGTCCCGCTACTGCCACCATGATGGGGAAGTCACTGCTTCATTCGCAGCCGCATCAAGCATCTGATGCAGAGGACAACGATAACGCGTCGACGACGCTTGGTCTCGCGCAGGCGGCGAGGACAGGCGGCGGGCGACCGAGGCCGGCGCCGCGCAGCAGCATCAGCGTTGGCGGCAGCCTCAAGTATTGTAGCTCCCCGGCAGCGGGGGCGACGGCAGCTGGTTCAGCGAGCGGTAGCCCCGCGTGCGACGCCGCGGCGGCGTCGACTACCACCGCCAGCGGTAAGGTAAACCCGTTTGCTGCGCCGTTGCCGCCTACAGAGCCGCAGCATGGCCCTCGGTTGCGGGGTGTCGCGGGGCGCAACGGCGAGATGGCGATTGGCGCCTTCCTCGGCGGTGGCGCCTGCGGCAAGGTGTACGAGTGCTTGAACACAGAGACTGGGCAGGTGCTGGCAGCGAAGCAGATCGTCTTCGACGCGAAGGATCGGAAGCTGCGAACGCGGTTGAAGCAGCTAGAGCTGGAGCTGGAGGTACTGACGCTTGCGGCGCGTCATCACGTGCGGTGGATTGTGGGCTTCTTCGGTGCGGAGAAGCGTGGCCACTCGGTTCTCATGTACCTCGAGTACTGCCAGCACGGGTCCTTGCTGGACTACATGATGGAAGGCAACAGCACCGATGCTGCTGTGTGGAACACTAGCAGTGCCCTGGATGATGCTACCCCGAAACCGTCGACTGCCCCTGCCGACCGTAGCGCGGGCTGCCACTTCGACGCAAATGGCAGCCCACCAGTCGCTGCGGTGGCGGCGTGGCGACGGCACACCGAGAGCGTAAACGAAGACGCTAGCTGCCTGAGCGCGCGCTCCCCACTTCGGGGTCTGCGCGAGGTGCGCGAGAGCCACACCGAGGCCGCTGCCGCCCCCAAAACGAATTCGCCAAAGCAGCAGCGGCAGCAGCAGCAGGTCGCAGATGGCGGCTCCGCTGCGGCGGGGCATGCTCAGAGGGCGGAGGCAGAGGAGGCCGCAGCCACAGGCCACGCCTCTCCGCAAGTCCGCACGCACCGAGAGGAGAGCGCCGAGGGTGAGGAGTACCCTGAGCGCCGCGAAGGGGACTGCCTCTCTACCGCCGCCGCTTCCGTCTCCTCGGCAGCCAGCTCCGTTGCCTTATCCAGCTCGGCGTTGGACATGATGCCGCTGAGCGAGGCGCTACACCCGCAGATGCCGTCCTTGTCTATTGAGCAGGCACAGTGCTTCACGAAACAAATCGTCGAGGGCCTTTGCTTCCTGCATCAGCACAACTACGCCCACCTCGATGTGAAGACGGCGAACGTGCTCGTCGCGGCCGACGACGAGTGCCGCTTGGCGGACCTCGGGTGCGCTATGCGCCTCCAGCCACCGCCACCGGCGTCGCCGCCGCCGCAGCAACAGGGACTGGCAGGGATGGATAAGGCGGTGAGGGGAGGCGCCAACGGCGACCTCGACGACGCCTTTTCGCCACCCCCCTATCCAGTGTTGGTTGACCGAGACGCCATCACTGAACTTCGCGGCACGGCCCTTTACATGGCGCCAGAGATGATCCGCTTCGAGAGCCATGCCATCGGCAGTCCCGCCGACGTGTGGTCGCTGGGGTGCGTCGTGATGGAGATGACGACCGGCTGCGCCCCGTGGCGGCACATTGCGAAGGACAAGCTGCGAGTGTTGTACCGGATCGGCTCGGCACGCGATGAGCTGCCGTTGCCGCCGCTCATACGCGCGTGGGCGGAGGAGGCCAGAGAGTGGCTGGTGCGGGAAGGCTTGTCGGCAACGGTTGATGCTGAGAAGCAGCAGGATGATGTGGCAGCGTGCGCTATGGAGGCGGGCGGCGTTGCTCAAGCACCTCGCAGCCGCTCAGCGTCGAAAAAGGACCGTGAAGTCAGCGGCGTTGACCGCGACAGCGGTGTCGTCGGTGGCGACCTTGACAACGCGGTTTCGGACACGCTTGATGAGCCCTGCTCACAGCGCCGGCGCGTTGATCACGGCACTTACGGTTGCGAAGCCACTGCCACGCCGCGCTCCTCGTCGGCCTTGACCGCGAAGATGCCGGCTTCGGTGCGTACCCCTGCCACTAGCACTCGCGGCGGCACGACATCCTCGTCTTTCGCGCGTGCCGCCTCTGCGATGACCGCGGGACTGCAGCTCGGCGAATCGAACCCCCCCGACGAAGAGCGCTTCTTCCGCGAACAACGCCACGTCATGCGTCTCTACGTGGCGCTGCAAGACTTCGTTACCGCGTGTGTGAGGGTGCGACCAGAGGACCGCAGCAGCACGGCGGAGCTGCTCCGCCATCCCTTCCTGACTCTCTGCAAGGATGATATCTAGGAGGGACTGCAACGGGTGTCGTCACGCAGCGGATGTGGGGGCGTGGCGCGTCTGGCCCTTTTCTTTCGGCGTGTTGTCCCCATGCTGCGTGCATTGAGGCGCGGACGCTGTTTCGCTCTCTGTTTCCTCAGCCTCTTTACCGTGGTGACGGTGGTGGCTAGCAGGAAGGGCGACTGCACCGATGCTGCCTTCTTGATGCCCTCTCAAGCGGCCGATGCACATATTCATTGCCGCCGTCCCATCCCCTTCCTCGCCTGGCGGGCCGATGTGTGCGTGCGTGCGTGAGGGGTCTTTCTCTCCCGCGTGACCGCTCTTGGCCACTCCTCGTGCTCCTGTGCCTGCCCGCTTCTCTTTCCCTCTCAGGCCCCCCTCCCCGCTCTCTCACCGACTACCGCCAGGGCTTCGATAGCGTTGTCTGATGATGCATGCTGTGCAACGCACGTGTCTCCCCTTCCATGTGTGTGCGTGTGTGTCGCGCTCACTGGTCCGCGGCGCGTGTGTGCATGGCGTCATGTAAGCTGCCTTTGTTTGTCTGCGTATAGGCTAGCATGTGCCTGTGACGTGACCTCGATCATGCCGCTCTTCTCCCACGCCCGTCTTGCAGCACGCTGCCTTTTCCCTCGGTGTGTGCCCGTCTGCGTCTCGGTCGGTGATGCGGTATATCAGTTGTGTACTACAACGTGAGCGAAAAGCACAAGGCGGATGCCATTGCACAGAAACCAACGCGTAACGCAGGGCAATGAGGAGTCCGTCACACGCGTGCGCGGCAGTCCAGCGCCGTCTGCTCCGTCGTCGTCTCGACCTCCTCCTCTCTGTGCCCCACTTCCTCCCGCTTGACCGGAGCGCACGCCGAGTGTAGAGTGAGCGCCGCCGCCGCCGCCCCTTCACGCTATGACGTGATCGAAACTGCGCCATCTCCGCCAGCGTGCGGCGCGTGTCTGCGTTTGTGTGATGCGGTCGCCCTCGCCGCCTGGCGCCGCCTTAATACGGGTGCGGGTCTTTCATCACCCCTCCCCCTCCCGGTGACTGGGATATGCCGCGCTCTTCCGTGCTTGCCCGGCATACCGAGGGCTGATGGACTCTCCCCTCGCCCCTTCTGTACCCCACTGCAACTCTGCCTGGCTCTGATATCATCTTTCGTTGTTCTTTGGGTCATTCTCGCGGACGGGACTTGCACATTCTCTTCGTGGTACCCGACACCTACCGAGACCGGCACCCACATCATATCCGTGCCGCGTGCCCGTACATCCTCTATGCTGCGCATCCGTGTTGTCGTAGTCGTTGTCTCGCCCGCGCCTCCACATCTGTGGCCGTGCTTTTCTACGTGGCGCGGACGGCTCAAGCGCTAAAAAAGGAACGAGAACTGCGCAGGACGAGAAGAAGAGGTTTTACCACGAGGAAGACGCACCGCGTTGTGGCGGGAGACAGGGGCGCCTGTCCCGTGCCTGTCTCTCTGCGCGTCTGTCACACCCTCCGTTCGTCTGTGGCTCTTGCACAGTTGTGGTCGTTCTGTCGTCATTGGTGGTGCGCAGCGGAGTTTGTGCGGTGCTGGTGCGGAAGAGGAAGCGTGTGCGTGTGGGCGTGCCGGTCTCTCCGCGCCTGAGAGCTGGAGGGCGAGGGTGCGAGTCGCGCGGGGAAGGCCAGCACACCGACACCCTCATATACACGCCTCCGTATGCGACAGTGCTCTCATCAATCATCCGCACCCCCTCCCCCTTCCTCCCTTCCCTTACCTACGCACGGGCATCCGCATCTCTGTTGTCGCACCGCGGCGTTGCTCCCCTCATCGCCAGCCGTGCAATCACGCGCGTATACAATTCCTTTCTCTCCCTCTTTCTTGGTCTGCGTGGCCGCATCGACGCCCTTCGCTTCCTGCCCTCCCTCTCTCTGTCTCACTCTTCACGCGTGTTCCACGAAGGAAAAGTATATGAGGGCGACGTGAGATCGGCAGCCCTGATTGTTCCCGCGTCTTCGTCGTGCTCGCACACATTGCCATGAAGCGCCGTGGCGGCCGTGTCGTGAGCTCCAAGAGCACCGTGGTTGGCGCGTCAAGTGCTGCTGTCACTCCCGAAGCACCAGGTCTTTCTGCTGCTGTCAACGGCCATGATGCATCCGTCGCCGCCGCCGCCACTGCTGCTGCTGCTGCTGCGTCCTTGTCACCATCTCTGACGTCACCGACAACACCAGTTGCGCGAGATGAGCCGCGGAGATCGGGTAATCCTGTGACTAGTGCGAGCGCCACGATGATGGATGTGCCGACGCCGACACTGACGATACCGACGCTAGACATCTTCGCGCGCTTTCAGAGCAAGCGGGACGACTTTGATGAGGACTGGCTCCTGCTCCAGGAGGATCCCGCCGCGAGGAATGAGACGCCTCGGATCGCCGCGCACGTCGCGGACAAGCTTCGTCGTCACCAGGCGCAGCTTGGCGCCCACCGTGCCGCCGCTGCAGCGGATCGAATTCGGCAGGACAAAGACCGAGTCGTGCCAGCACGTGCTGCAGCGAAGACGGCGAGCTCCGTCAGCGGCGACGGCCTCGACACTGTTGCGACGGAGGGTCCACGGCAGGCACGCCGTCAGCGCTGTCCCGAAACCTATGACTCTGCCGAGGACAGCGGCAGCGACGGCGCAGGCGCCGACGCGGACATCGGTACTGTTGCCGCTGACAACGACGGCGATGATAGCGACGAGTACGTGCCGGAGGATCGCACGGCCTCGCAGTACAAGCGGCCGCAAAACGCAAAGAAGGCGGCCTCCAAAGATGAGGGCTCTGCGGGCGTGGCTCTCAGTGGCGGCTCCCCGCCTGTGAGTACGCCTGCGGGGCGCACTGCTGCTGCTGGTGCCGGCGCTGAGGCAGCTTCCGTGAACCCATTCACACCCTTATCGGAGGACGAGGAGCAGCTGGATGTGGAGGCCGAGCACGATGGCCTCACAGGCGACTACCTGAACTTCCGACTCACTTCCGCGACGGGAAGTAGGGCGCTCGACGCCGATGCACTGCAGGCGACCGTGCACCTGCAGCCTTCTCCCTCTCACGGCGAGAAACGCAACGTGAACGACCGCAGATCCTATCGCAGCCAGGAGCAGCGGCGCCAGACACCACTATCACCGCAGCAGACGGAGCAAGATCGTGTGTTGGTGGTGCCGCTGTGGAGCATCGCGCGGATGGAGCAGCACGGCGGCTACTGTAGCGCCAGCCCCCTCATCGCCCTCCACCAGGAGGTCACGGACCTCGTCGACTACCTTCGCCCGACAGAGGCGGAGGTGACGATGCGGCGCTACATCGAGAAGGATATTGGCCGGCTGGTCGATCGGCTGTGGCCTGGCAGCTCGGTACTCGTCTATGGCAGCATGTACACCCACCTGCTGCTGCCGCTGTCGGACCTTGACATCACACTGTTGGATGTGCCGGTGCCGGCGGAGGAGGCGCTCACCAGCTTGGCAAAGGAGATCAGCAGCGCGGGCCTGTGCGAGAACGTCTATCCGCAGGTGATTCTCAAGACGAAGGTGCCCCTCATCAAGTTCGTCCACAAGGGCTCGCTCATCGACGTCGACATCAGTGTTGGCGCCGTGGACGGGAAGCGCAACTCGGAGTGCATTGTGCAGTACATGAACATGTACCCAGAGGCACTGCCGCTTACCTTGGTCGTGAAATACTTTGTCATGCAGCGCGGCATGCATGAGCCGTACTACGGAGGCCTTGGCAGCTACGCCGCCACGCTGCTCGTCGTCGCCTTCCTGCGGCAGCACCCCATCTACACAACGCAGCCGGAGAAGCGGACCATGACGGGGCTTGGCAGGCTACTAGTCGATTTCTTTCGTATGTGCGGTCAGCATTGGAACTACCGAAGAGTAGCTGTGTGCCTGGCGAACTACGCTGTGCCGAGCAACATCGATGACGCGATGGCCGCGAACGTCCACGACGAAGGCGACTTCCGCATTCGTGCCGACTGTGGCGGTCGGATGCAGTCACCGGTGCTGGCCAGCCCCCCGCGCGGCCCGATGGGCCCCGCGCAGGTGTGGATAGAGGACCCGGTCGACGCCTCTAACAACGCCGCCAGCTCACTGCGGTTTTTCCATTCTCTCTCCGCCATGTTCTCCTACGCCTATCTTGCCCTGACGACCGACTTCGACAGAGCCGCGGCGGACGCGGCGCAGCCGTCTTCGCCTGCGCCGTCATCGTCTCCGTCATCGCCGTCCTCGAACGACATCAGCCGCCGTCCGACGCTGCTCTCGCGCATCTTCCACGCCGATGCGGAGATGGTGTACCGTCGGCGGGCCGTGGCCGCGGCGTACAAGCGACTGAACGCCGAGATGCCGGCGTACATGAAGGAGGTTCAAGACTTCCGGCGCGATGAGGACGCGGCGATGCTGCAGGGCAATTGTGACGGTGTGGCGCACAGCTGGCGCGCGCGACGGCTGCGGCGACGCGAGGGCGATCCCATCCTGTTTCCACAGCAGCGGAACGTCACGTCATTGGAGGAGCGCTTGGCACTTTCCCATCTGCGCGAGTCGTCCTCGCCACCTCCGCCGGCGTCGGAGGTTGACATGAAGAAGCGCCAGCGCGAGGCGGGGGATGAGGATAGTCAGAGAAAGGTGCAGAGAGACCGCCGAGAGGATTCTGCGTTGCCCTCTCGCAGCAGCTCGCGGTCGTCGCCGTGCACCACCGGCTCAGAGAGCAACGCCAGCTCGGTGCGCGTGGATGTGACGAGAAGGACGGAGCGGAGCCGCAAGCTGCGACGGTAGTGAAGTACCCCCTTCCTCATCTCAGCCTCCGCCCTTAGAGAGTGCAACGATGAAGACCCCACGCACGCGCATAACCGTGATGAAGGATTCCGAAAGGAGGACGAGGGGAAGGGAAGGAGCCCTGAAGAGGGGTCGGGGCTCACTGGTGCCGATGCCGCGGTGTGTTGTCATGATGGCTGGCGCAAGTGCGCGCATTCTCACACTCGTGTGTGTATGTGTCTGTCTGCCTGTCTCTGTGTGTGTGCGCCGATGCGCGCACGCAACACGCTTACATGTGTGTGAGTGTATGTTGCTCTTTTTTTTCGTCTGTGTAACTCTTCAAGAATGGCGCAAGAGAATGAGTTGCTTAACGCGCGTAAGACCCGACGCAACACGCATTTCATGCAGCGACTTCCTCTTCCCTAACCCGCCCACGCACATCCATGCGCTATGCTTCTCTGCGATGCACCATCTGATGGACACGTGCGTGTGCCGCCTCAACGCAACCCCTTGGTCGTGGCCAACCCGCTCTCTCCGGCTCTCTCGGACACCCGCCCTACCTGTCGCACACAGACATAGGCACGCGCGGTCATACGCGCGCACAAGGATTGAAAACGCACGACCATCCTCCGTCCTCTCCTCCTCGTCCTCTCCTCCCCGCCCTCTCTCACCACCTTGTATACGTGTATGCGCGTGCGTGTGGACACGTACGACGGTGCCTCTCCTCCTCCTCTCTTGCGTATGCACACGCACATACGGGACAAGCTGAGAAGAGCTGATCAGCCACGGTAGTCAAACCGTCCCCTTCTCTCCCTCTCCCGACCTCGCCCTCCCACCCCACCCCTTCCACCTCCCACGTACATCGCTACTGTGCACAACATCCACACGTAAAGACACGCCGAAGGGCTCACAGCTCTCTCTCGTAGAAGGCAGTGTAGCAGCGCAGCACCAATGAGCATCGCGAGCACCACGCCTTTGAGGCCGAGCACCTCCGCATCGAATGCGAACGCCGAGCTCAGCAAGGACCAGCTGGAGGAAATCCGCGAGGCGTTCGACTTGTTCGACACGGATGGCAGCGGCACGATCGACGTGCGGGAGCTGCGCATTGCCATGCGTGCGCTCGGCTTCGAGCCCCGTAAGGAGGAGCTTCAGCAGCTTATCAACAGCGTCACCGGTGGCAGCGGCTGCGAAGGAACCCCTGCGCGGCTGTCGGGCGCCGGCAATGTGAACGCGTCCAGCGACGTGATCACCTTCTCGCAGTTTGTGCAGATTATGAAGCACAAGGTGTCACAACGGGACTCGCGGGAGGAGATGCTGAAGGCGTTTGTGCTCTTCGACACAGAGGGCACTGGCAAGATCTCGTTCCAAAACTTGAAGCGAGTGGCGGTGGAACTTGGCGAGAACATGACGGACGCCGAGCTGCAGGAGATGATCGACGAGGCGGACCGTGACGGGGACGGCGAGGTGAGCGAAGAGGAGTTTCTTCGCTTAATGAAGAAGACGTCGCTGTACTAAGGGTTCCAGCGCAGCGGAGGAGGCGGCGCGGGAAGATGTGCGCACGACAGCGAACTGCGGAGCGATGAGGGGGTCAACTCGTGTGACGAAGCGGCTGGCACTCAATTGCATGTATGCGTATGTGTATGTGTGTGTAGCCGAACCTCCCCCCTTCCCCTCCCTTTCTCCCCATACCGCACGGCGCACTGCTTCTCCGTCCTGCTGCTCGGCTCTTGTTTCGTTGGAGGTGGTGCGGGGGTGAGATTTTCTGTTGACGTCAAGCAGCACCAGCAGCGAAACGGCGTGCGGCGGACAGGCGAGCGAACGCCGACGATCCTCCCTCCCCCCTCTGCCCTCCCGCGCGCGCACGCACACGCACACACACACACACACACACACACAGAACAGAACAGAGGCGAATGACGAAGAAACTCTCGATGTAAACTATCACACGTGTGTGCGCGTGCATTCGACCTTGACAGCAACACGCCATCTCTTTCCTTCCTCTGCGCGTCTCATCAACTCCCTTCCTTTTCTTTTTTGTTGTCGCTCGTGCGGGCTGTGCCACATACTTTGTGCGGTGCGCGAGAGGGCGGCTGGAGAACGGCCGCGGGTGTTTGCGGTCTGTGAAGGTGCGTCTGCCTCTTTCAGCTCGCTTGCCGAACCCCCTCCGCCCCTCCCTCCCTCCACCTCCTGCACGGTTCCTCTCTGTACTTCGTGCTCCCTCCCTCTCCCTTTCGCTGAACTGCTCTGCCGCCATTCATGCCCAGGTAGGCAGAGAGTCGTGCGCCGATGTGCCTGTGCGCAGTGGGGGGGGTGTACGCCGGCGTGTCCCCTTTTTTCGCACGCGGTGGAGAAGGGAAGGGGATTCGGAGGAGAGGCGGGTTACGTGCAGAACGGAGAACGTGCAAGGGGTGGCCATAGTAGTGGTGATTCTGCCCAATATTTGCCAAGGGCCGTCGCGGCACTCGCACGTACCCAAGCCGATGACCCCCCCCCACCTTCCCCTTTTGGTTCCGCATGCTTGTGCCTGTGTGTGCGCGCTCGCCACGCACATATGTGCTGCCTTGCTGTGCCCCGCATCCCGATCTTTCTCTTGCACCCGCCCGTCTCTTTTACGCCCTGCTTCTTCGTATGCTGACTTCGTCTCATGCTGTCGGCCTGAGCAGACGTCTCTCTGCTCCGCCATCCGCCAGCGTGCGTGCGTGCTTGGAGGCACTGAATCGTGAAGGTGCGGCAGGGGGCGACGCATAGCAGCTTTTGCGCCTCTATTCGCATAGATCTCTCTTCTCGCTCTTCCGCTCCTCACCCTGGGGGGGGGGAGGGCGTTGAGTGCCCTCTACGCCAACCTGCAAGATACCGATACGCATTCAAAGGATGTGATGTCACTGCTTGGCACGCCGCTCGGCTCACTACTAGCAACCACCATGGAGTCCGCCTCTGACGCGTGTCGCGAACAAGTTCGGCGCATCCAGGCAGCCCTGCGACGCTTGGGATGGCACCAGCGCACCGGGGATCGCGGTACATTCCTGAACACACCCGTCGACAGCACGGTCAATCCGAGCGACCCACTCACCGCATCGCCGATGGTGACGATGCAGTCGGCGCTGACAGCAGCAGAGGCTCGAGCTGGCGGCGAGGCAGCTGAAGTGACGTCGCCGCCGAAGAGCGTTGCGCGTGCGCCACCTACCTCGGCACCACCGGGAGTGCTGAGTGAACGTGATGTGAACCGGGGCGCTTGCGATTGCCGCAATGGCTGCCGCACGAGTCCGCCGGCAGCCTGTGGCGCTGACCACGGATCCGCACGCCTTTGCTTGCAGGCCCTGCGGCAGCACCACGACAGCTCTGCCCGAGCAGCAGCGCCACCCATTTACCGCACCGCCGAGCCTCACACGTTTGTTCGGGTCGTGTGTGATGGTGAGCGCGGCTCGGCACAGGCAGCGGCTGATGTTCTGGCGCGTCCCTCCTCAGACTCGCTACCGCTGTCGTCCGCGGGGCGTGTGGCGGGCGCCGATTCATTCGACGATCTCATTGCAAGGGCCTGGGGAAGAGCGGAGATGGCGACGACAGGAGGGGCAGGAGGCGTGGGTGGCAGGCGCACCACAACCACAGCGCCTCACAGCGGCGCCGGTCGTCACTGGGGCTGCGAAGGGTGTGCCGCTCCTCCCGATGTAGCGCCGTCTTGCGCGGCAGAGGTGCGGCATCCGGCGGCGTCCTCCAACAGAGCGGCGACCCCTTCTGGCGTGTCCGCGTCGGTATCGTCAATGTTGCCGTTCACGGCAACGCTGCCTCCGCCGTCGACGCAGCCCCACGACGACGGTCACTCGAACAGCTATCGGACATCACGCTTGAGAGCCCCAACTACTCGCATAGCCTCGCTCGTCGGTGCTGATGCTGCTTCCCACTTTAGCACCCGTGCCGATTTCCCTAAGGACGCACTTGATGCCGAAGTACGCCCGTCAGCCACGGCTTCCCATGCCCGACCTCCACCGCCACCGCCAAGGCATGCCTTGGCTGCGTCGCAGCTCCAACGGCGTATGCTACGCGCCGTGCAGCTACTGGATGCCGCCTTACATGGCTCGAGGGACGGCAGCAGTGGAGGAGCCGCTACTAGAAGACTCGACAACCTTCATCAGATCCTCATGACACTGACCGACTCCTGTGGGCAGCCACTTGCGCTGCCGAGTCGCGCGACAAGTGCGGCGCTGCGTTGCTTGCGGAAGCGACTTGTGCAAGAGCTGCTGCTTGGCGATCAGGCACCGGGAATGTTGCGGCGCTCTTCGACGTCGTCGCGGATGCCTTTGAGGCCGTCACCGCCACGTACCCGTCACGTGGCAATCCGCGACGGCCTCGAAGGCGACGGCGAGGCCGACGCGCGCAGCGGTTGTACCTTCTGCCTGGAAAATGTGCCAGATGACGCGCATCGTGCCAACCCTCCTCCTTTCCCAGCGTCCGTCGCCTCATCCGTTTGCTTGGCGAGCACTCGCTCCGACATACTGGCCCCCACTGCCGTCGCTGCTCCGCCGCCTGCGCTCCCGCCTTCGCCTCCTCCATCGTCAGCCTTAGACCCATACACGGAGTCGCAGCAGCGGTTTCAGCAAGAGGAGGCAGCGCTGCACCACGCGCAGCAGCGACGGCTGCAGCTCCAGCGACAGCGCACCCACGCACCATGATCAAAGCATGCCAGCGTGCAACGTTGACAGGGAGGGAGGGAGGGAGGAGTGGCGGCGTTGCCTAGAGATGGCGCGCACATGCTGCCAGACTGAGCAGATCACCGAGAGAGGCTGCTGCGGTGCCTCTTGTGCCATCAACGCCTTTGAATCCCAAGAGGAGATGATGTGCTCCGCGCTTCTCGCTTGCCTTCCCCTGCACATACACACCCGCAGACGCCCACACATGCATGCAAGCTCACTCATGTGTACCACTTGCGGCTTCTAGATCTTTTCCCTTTTCTGTCCGTCCACTACACACGTGCACGCGTTTAGTGGACGGACATGCGCACGTGCATGCCGAGCTCACTGAGGTGCACACACGCACAAGCTCAACTACTCGCACCGATGCACGCAGGCGCATCTGTGTAGGACTTTGCGACGAGGAGGAGGGGGAACGAGCAACGTGAAGGCAGCAGAAAAAGGGCGAGGCAGATCGCCCAGCACACATACATACACATACGCATACGTTTGCACGCCTTCGGACATGGCGCGTGATGCCACACCGCAACGGCCGACAGGGTAGGAACGACGCCCGCTGGTGGATGCGTCACCCAAGAAGAACGCAGCTCCCGAAGGAGGCGAGTCGCCCAAAAAAAAACGAAGAAACAGGGCACTTAAAGGATCACCACAGAAGCCGGCGGCCGCATCCGGTGCCATGTGGGAAGGAAACATAGACGGGTGCCATCATGCACAGCAGCCGATGCACTCAACCTCTCCTTCCTTCCCGCTAGAGTTAGGCATGCTCGCTCACGCAGAGGTACTGCAGTGATATGACTCCAACGCCGGCAGCGCGGAGGTTCGTCTGGCGTAGGTTCAGCACTGCTGCAGTGCTGTGGGGCAAGCGTTGTCCCCGGTGCCACTAGGGGCGCCGTCGGCCGCGCACTGCGTCACTTGGTGGACAGCAGCGCTGTAGAGCAAGTGGATGCAATATAATGCCTGCTCTGCGCTCGGCAGTGCCTGCGAAGCATGCGCAATGCCCTACCCAGCGTATTACTGGCTGGAGGCGATGCTCAGCAGCCGCGCGAGGGGGAGGAGGTGCCACTGCGCTGATGATGATCTCCGCGCATGCGCGTGCTTCGTGGATGGATGGTGCACACGGCTTTGCGACACGCCTGTTCTCTTGACTCGCCTTTGCGCAACAGGCACCGCCCACTGCCGCTGCGTGCGTTCTCTGTCTGTCTCTGCGCGCGCCTGTCTCAGCCAGTGCAGCAGCGACCGTGCGCATCAGTGAGGCGTTTTATGCAAAGTCGATGATGCAGCTTTACGCCAGGCTTGACGCTACTTTGGTGCGTGCCAGGTGCACGGATGCCGTCTTGCCTGCGGTAAGCGTGCATGCGAGCTCGCTTCTCATGACAGCGTTTTCGCCGCAGGCGGCTTGCGTGACTTGGCGTTGTTTGTGCGCCTGTGCACTTCACAGCATGCATGTGTGCACGTATGCAGACAACACGCTTCGAGCAACAGTGATGCACACCCTCACGCAAGAAACACCAGCTGCGTAATATTTGCAGCTCTTTCGTGGAAACTGCCTTCTACCCCCGCCCCCTCCGCTCCACCGGAACGCGCTCTAAGAGGGAGGGGGAGAAGTGCAAGGCACTCGCTCCTGCTGGCGGAGCTGGGGGGGCAACTACGTCGACTACAACGCCGGCGCGGCCATCCTGGGCTGACCCCCATCTCCTTCCTCCTGAAGCTGGGGAAGGGGGGAGGCGTAGGCGGAGGAGGGATCGACTTGCCCGTGACGCTTCACCCCCCGTTTCACGTATTTTCTCAACCTACTCGCCATCTTCGGGGCTTCGCCTCTTGTCTCTCTCTCTCTGTGTATAACTTAGCCTAGCACTTAGTGAAGCTCGCCGGCTTGCTTGTGCCTCAACCTGCCCAGGCACGAGGCCCGCGCGCACGGCTCTCGCAGCAATCGCCATCAAGCAGCGCGGCACTCTCGTGCACTACCGCCGAAGAGGATCTCGGTGGTTCAGCGAACCTGCAGGGCGCCACCGCCTCCGTGTGCGAGGCCGCGGGCCCTTCAACCGCCTCCTCCCTACCCCACTTTACGCCCGTGGCCCGTCGAGGTTGAGGGAGAAGCGATGCAGACCGGCAACCCTCTCTACACGGCCGACGAGCTGTGCACCATCATCGCGAAGATTTTGCACGGCGCCGACAACGCCGAGCGCCGCCGCAACGAGGCCGAGCTCACAACTGCGCTCCAGCAGCCCCCAAACGTGGGCCACTTGGTGACGATCCTGTGCGGCACCCCGGATGGCACGCCGCCCACGGCGTCGGCCGGCGTTCGCCAGATGGCGGCTGTGCTGCTGCGCAAGCGCATCTTTTCTCTTTGGCGTGTGCTGACGACGGAGCAGCAGCATCAGCTGCGACACCTGCTTCTGCAGCGGCTGGGTGACGAGACAACGCGTCCGGTTCGCTTCGCCATCGCCCACGTCGTGACTCGACTGGCAAAGGCAGACGCCAACCGTGGCGGCGACGGGTGGCCAGAGCTGCAGCACGCGATCCGTGCTGCCGCGGACGACACGCGAGTGGAGATGCGCGAGCTGGCGATGGTGCTGCTCTACAGCTTCGGCGAGGTGTTCACGGAGGAGAACGCGCTGAGCGGGCTGGCGGCCGAGTCTGTCGTGCGCGGCCTGGACGACAACGAGACGGTGGTGCAGGCCGCGGCGGTGAAGGCGGCTATGGTGCTGCTGCCGACCCTGCACGAGCACCCCACGGTGCGCAACGCGTTTCTCGCGCACCTAGTACCTACCTGCATTGGCTTGCTGGAGAGCGGCGCGGCGACGGAGGCCAAGGTCCCGCTGTGCGTCAGCGTTCTCGACTTGTTTGAGCAGCTCTTCGATGACCTGCCCGTGAAGAAGTACGGCGCGTTGGTCCAGGATGTAGCGCAGGCGCTGATGCGACTCGTGGCGAACCCGCAGCACCACCCTCGCGTCCGCGAGAACTGTGGGACAGCATTGGGGCAGTTGGCGACGCTGAAGCCAAAATTTGTGGCGGCGCCGGCCCTGCTGGAGCCGCTGGTGCAGGTGTGCCTCGGGCTCATGTCGGAGGACAACACCATCTCCATCTCGGACCAGGGCAGCGGCGGCGTGGAGGACGAGGACGTGGACGGCAGCGACGACGATGTGGACATGCTGCACGCCACGTCCGCCTGCATGGTGGGCTGCCAGCTGCTGAGCGCGCTTGCGACGACCGTGCCCAGCAAGGCGTTCACGGCGGTGCTGCTGCCGTACATTTCGAGGGTGACGGACGCGCCGGCGAGCGTGGACGCCCGCACCCGCAAGGCCACGATGATCGCACTTGCCTGCCTTGCCGAGGGACACGCTAGCTATCTGCGTCGCCGTGTCGGGTATGTGCTGACGGTGACGCGCGGCTTCCTGTGCGACGCGGATCCGGCTCCTCGTGAGGCCGCCGCCTTTGCCCTTTCATCCTTCTGCGGCCATCTGCAGCCCGAAATCCTGCTGCACCACGAAAAGCTACTGCCGATGGTAGTCCCGCTGCTGGAGGACACGAGCGACCTTGTGCGCCGCCGCGTCGCCCAGGCGCTGGACACCCTGTGCGAGAATCTGCAGGAGAACCTCGACCGCTACGTGCCGACGCTGCTGCCGGCCGTGATGGCGGCGATCCCGATCAGCTCGCTGGAGACGCAGTGCCGTTTGTGCGGCGTGCTCTCGTCGATGGGCATGGCTCACTCGGCTGCTTTCGCGAGCCGCGGGCCGGAGCTGCTCGAGGTTTTGCGGCAGCCCTTTGGTTTGAAGACCCCGGAGACGATGGCGCTCCGGGCGCAGGTGACCGAGACAGTCGGCGTCATTGGCTCCGCGATGGGCCGCGCCGCCTTTGCCAATTACTTTCCCTTCTTCATGCAGGAGGTCGTGGCGAACCTGCAGACGCGCCACGCAGCGCTGCGGGAGCAGAGCTTCGGCTTCCTGGCCAACATGTGCGAGCTGTTTCGCGAGGACTTCGCGCCGTACCTGAGTGACTCCATCCACTGCGCCCTAGAGACGATCACCGAGGACCGGGCAGTGTACAAGAACAAGCATCCGCTGGCCAGCGACGGCAGCGGTGATGCGCTTGCTGCCTTTGCTGCCTGGAAGGACAACGGCGAAGACGAAGACGAGAGCGACGAGGACGGAGGCGACGACGCGGAGGAGATTCACCTGCGCGTGCGCACCGCTGACGTCGAGGAGAAGTCCTCTGCCGTGTACTGCGTCGGCGTGTTCGCGGATGTCATGATGGGCCAGCTCGGGGAGGCGCAGACGACAGCGTGCTGGGAGGCGCTGACGGGGCTGGACTCGCACTATTACCCGAACATCCGCTCCAACGCCCTCATCGCGCTGGCGAAGCTCGCTAAGGCGTCTGCAGGTCTCCCAGCAGAGGCGATGCAGGCGCGCAGCCGGGCCGCCATCGTGGCGAGGCGCACCGGTGCTGCTGACAGCAGCGGCAGCCTCGTGCAAGATGTTCTACCGCTGCCGGTTCGCGACCGCATTGATGAGCTGCTGAACCTACTGCTTCGCACGATAGAGGAGGAGGACGCGGAGAGCGAGGTCGTCGGCGCCGCGTGCGAAGCGGTGTCGATTGTGATAGACTACTTTGGCACTCAGTGCGCCATCGAGGGCCCGGACGCCGTTCTGCGGGATGTGGTGCAGCTGCTGCGCGGGACGATGCCGTGCCAGCGCCGCGGCAACGAGCTTGAGGACGACGACGAGTGCAGCGAGGACGACGGCGCCGACAATATGAGCTATGAGCAGTACCAGCAGCTGCGACAGCAGAGGGGTGACTCTACAAGTGCGGACAGGGCACACTACCTGCAGGGCAGAGACCCGTTCTTTCGGCGCGCGGACGAGGCGGCTGAGGCGCAGGCTTCCGCGATTATGGCTGCGATGGCGCAGCATCAGCAGAACGGTGACGCGGCTGCTGCGCCGTCCTCGCCGCTGCCGTCCGCGGCTGCACTGCCACCGTGGTACACGCTTGTTGCACCAGAGATGGTGAAGCGCGGCGTCCACCTGCCCGAAGACCACGACGGGGTCGTCCTGGACGCTACCGCGGAGATGCTCGAAAGCGTTGCCAAGGCGTACGGCGCGCTGCTGCAGCCCTATATGCCCTACCTGGTCCCTCTGCTCGCCATGCACGCCGACGTGGGGACGCGGCCCCCGGAAGGACTCGTGACCGCCGTGGGCACCCTCGCCACCGTGCTGCAGGCGTACGGCTCCGTCGACACCAATGGCGATGGTGCTGCGTCGCCGGCGTCGGAGCAGCTGCTGGCGCCATTCGTCGAGACAGCCGCGCAGCTGAGTTTCAGCGTCATGGCAGGCTCAGACGAGTCCACCGCAAAGGCGAACAGCGCGTATCTCTTACGCATCCTTGTGGAGGGCTGCCCGAGTTTCTTCACACAGCAGCCCGCCGTCGTGCCGCAGTGCTTCCAGGCCCTCTGGTCCATAGTCGGCAACGAGGAGGACGAGATACCGGAGGCGGTCGACAACGCGGTCAGCGCCACCTGCTCCTTCGTCCGCTGCCTTCCGCTGTCGCTGCTGCCCATCGACCAGGTCATCCCTCCCCTCATGGCGCACCTGCCTATGAAGATAGATAAAGCAGAGAACCCGAACGCGGTGCGGACACTGTGCTATCTGCTGGGCAATGACCATGCCGCCTCGACCGCAGCGGTGTCGAGCTGGTTACCGTCCGTGGTCGGTGCCGTCGCGAACGTGCTCGCCGCGGCAACCGTGGAGGATGCTGATAAGCAGCGCCTGGTGCAGCAGGGCGCGTCAGTCTTCGCGCAAGCTCACCCGCAGGCATGGCGGCAGCAGCAGCAGCAGCAGCAGGGCTTGTCGGACGGGCAGCGCGCAGTGCTGCAGGCATGGCAGCTGTGAAGTACAGCTCTGCCAAGGATCTCAGAGGGGGGACGAGGGGCATGAGGCGGCGAACATTCCTCATTTGCGGACCCTCTCCTGCTCTCCTATACCGCCGCCGACACCAGAGACTCGCTGCCGACGTTGTCTTCTTCTCTATCCCTCTCTTGTGTGGGCGCCAGTACTTGGAGTGCGTTGTAACGCGTAAAGTAGCGTCGATAACGACGGAAATTTAAGTGGTGTGTCTGCGCATATGTTTATGTGTCTTTAACACTCGTCGACGTGACCCTTCCCCTCTCCGCCAACTCGCTCGCTCGCTTGCTCTCTCTGGATTCCGCCAACTGCTTGCCGCGACGTTCCTTCCTCACCGCCCACCATCGTGCGTTCGCGCGTGGTGCACGTGTGACGATGGGGATCGTTGACACTCTGCTGCCGCAAGGCGCGCACACATGCGACCATCTACTAGACACGCATTCTCCTCCTCTTTTTTCTCTGAGTGTGTGCGTGTGCGTATGTGTGTGCGATGCGTATCGCGTCACCAGCGCATGCCTGTGCGAGTACACAGAAAGGCGCATTCTGCACGCGCCTTTTCTCACCCCTCCGCCTCCCTGCGCTTCATACGCACATACGTGCTCTCTTCTCTGCATCCGTCCTGCTGCTCCTCGTGTTGCGGCTGCGCCGGTTGGGCGTGAACAGGGCCGCTTCTCATTTTTCGGGTCTCTCCCGACCATCTATGGATGTACGTCTCTGTGCCTGCGCGCGTGTTGTAGGCTATCTGTTCCCGCAGGTGCTGCGGTGCTCAAGGGCATTATTGTCCTCGTGGTGTGCGCGCAGCAACGCACCACCTGCTCTTTCCTGCTCTCCCGTCACGCACAACACACACACACACACACACACACACACGCACACGCAGGACGGCACTCTCACTGACGGCGTGCGCGACGTTGCTGAACGTGTACGAAGAGGTCGACGATGCGATCGCGCGTACGCTTCCGACCACTTGGTAGAAACACAAGGTATAGGCATCCTGCTGCCACAGCGGCGGCCGCAGCGCGGATGCGCTGTGTTTATCGGCCTGCCAGCGGCGCGAGTGGCTGCTGCAGAGCCACTGCTAGCGGCGGCACTACCCTTTCCGCCGGCACCGTGGCGTACGCCTCGCGGCACTTCAGTGCGCCTACGCGTCTGTCGCGATCGGAACCACCGCCACCGCCACTCCCGCCACTCCCGGGGCCAGGCGCCACGGTGAGCGAGGAACGTGTCGCACGATGGTGTCGGCGGCTGTGGGACCTCACGCGCAAGTCCACTGGCAGCGTGGCCTCTGCCCATGTCACCCCACAGCTTCAACTCGCCGCCCACAGAGCAACAGCAGCACTGTTATCATCGTCGTCGGCGTCCCCCTTCACCGCGCCACTGCAGATTGACGACAATGGGGAGGTGACGGGCGAGGTGGTGCTGTCCTGCCTGCGCCGCGCCATCCGTAGCGATCAAGGCCGCATTCCTGGCGTCATTGTGGAGAGCGTGTGGGCCGCCTTCGACGTGCTCGTGCCGCCCATCGTCCAGAACAGCGTCACAGAGGATAGCATCACACCCGCGACGGAGGATAGCTTCTTTATGTTCATCTCGACCTTGAACGAGCTCAACTTCGACCTGCACGCGGTCGTGAAGGCAAGCACGCAGCTGACAGCGAAGGTGGACTCCTACGTGGCCCTTCTACGGCAGGCGGAGGCTCAAGAAACGCAGCAAGCGGCAACAGCAGCTGCCTGTGGCTCTGCACAGGCCGCTATCGACGGATGCGAGCTCATGGAGAAGCTCATGAAGACTAAGGGGGAGGTCATGCAGTGCTGCTTCGAGGCCCGCAACGCCGGCTCTCCTCTCTACTACACGTGGTTGTGGCACACGGCCGCCATGCCGGACGGCCTGCGGCGGCTCATGCATTTTCGAAAGCTGACCCATTTCTTCGAGAGCTTGTGCAAGCGACACATCAAACATCTCATGCAGCAGCAGCAGCAGCAGCCGCAGCGGCGGAGCTTACTGTCTTCTTCGGCGCCTGCTACTGGCGAGTCTGCGGGGACGTTGCCATCAGCAGCAGCATCAAGCGCCACGGAGCAAAGTCGCTGCGCTGGCGAGCTCTCCAAGTGGCGTAGTCGTCTCGTCGAGGTAGGCCTAATCGATGGTGCCATGTCGCTTCTCTTGCACGACCTCTTCTCCAAGGAGTACTTGGTGATGGAGGAGCTGACGTGGCTCTCGACGCCGCCGTCGATGCTGGACCAGATCATGCGTGCCGAGTCTGTCCATCCGTTCGTCCGCGGACTCGAAGACATGCGCCATCGCCTGCAACCGGCTCACCACCGCCACTTGTTCGCCTTTCTGCACCCCGCCGTTGTCGAGGAGCCGCTCATCGCCGTGCAGGTGGCCTTGACGCACGGCATCGCCAGCTCTGTGGACCAGATCTTGGGTCGCCCTACGCCGCTGTCAGACCCGGCGAACACGTCGAAGGCGGCCCTCTACTTCCGCCACGCACTGGAATCCTCGGCGGCGGTTGACTGCGCCGGTGCGGCGGAAGATGGCAACGTGAACACCGCCATCTTCTACAGCATCAACTCTGCCCAGAGTGCGTTGCGTGGCATGGACATGGGCAACCGCCTCATCAAGCGCGTCGTGCAGGAGGTGGAGGGCAACATTAATGCCCGGCGGCAGGCGCGCAGCTTGACTCCCATCCACACCTTCAGCACCCTCTCACCCATCCCACTCTACGTCAAGTGGCTGGCTGATAAGGTGGCTGCGCTGGCGGCTGCCGCTGCGACAGCTACCACGATGACGGCGAGCGGCATCTTTGGCAAGCAGCTCTCCGCAACCGAGGAAGATACACGCTACTTGGAGCCGCTTCGCGCGGCGATTGCCGGCTACGTCCTGCGGCACCCCGGTGCCCTACCGGCGGAGGCGCGTGCGGTGATGTCAGCGGCGGCCGCAAGCAGTCACGGCAACCACGCGGCTGCAAACATAGCGGCACTGCAGTACCTCGTGCGTCTGCTCCAAGACTCATCTTCGCCCCCCTCGTTGCCGCGCGATGATCCTGCCATGTTCGCCGCGGGCAGCACCTCGACAGAGCGGCATCAGCAGCCATGGTGGATGGACCATGCGTTCACGATGGCCCTCGAGGCGCCCCTGCTGCACTCCGTTGCCACGTACCTGTGCACTGCCAAGCGTAGTGGTGATGGCCGCATTCGCGACCCAGTCGGCAACTTTCACGTGTCTAATGGCGCCACTGTTTATCGACTAAACTTCCTGGCGAACACGACCCCGAAGGCCAGTTGTGAGAGCGCCTGCATCATGGTGAACTACTGGTACGACCTGCCAACGGTCTCAGCCAACGCTGCGCAGTACGAGGTGAGCCGCACCGTGCCCCTCGGTGAGCCGATCAAGACGCTGCTGGGGGACATTTAGGGCGGCAGTGCTGTCAAGCCCTGCGGACACTTCCTCCCCCTCTCCGTTCCGCCAGTCGCGCTGGTGGGCGCACGTGCAGCAGCAAATCTTGTGCCCTGGAAGAGTGAGCGCCATCCCCTCCTCTCCCACTTGCTTTGAAAATGACCGATCCACAGCGCAGGAACGATGGCCAGACAGCACCACCACCGCCACGCCTCCCCACGCACACGGACATGCCCCGCCCTCCTTTGTGTGGCATTGCGCTCTTATTTTTGTGTATCGCTGCGCGCGCATCTCTCTCGAGCCTTTCTCCTCCGTCTTCGATGCGCGTCCGCCCTGCACCCTGCCCTGTGTACCCTCCGCCTTGCCCCCTTCCACCGCGCCTTCCTCTTCTTTCTCTCGCGCTGCCCCACAGAGGCGTTTGATCTGCTGTCTGAGGCGCATGTGAGGCGAGCACGACGAAGAGCAACCACAACATACGAAGAAGAGAGAGGACTGGTCTCCGTCTTGTTATGTGTGTGTGTGTGTGCGTCACTCCGGAGGAGCCCGTCCTACCGCACAGGCGGAGGTGTTGGTCCCGTGAGCGTGGGCGTTGTGTGTGATGAGTACGTATAGATACACATGTACGTATGATAAGTTGTATGCACGTACGCGCTTCGGCTCTCGGGCACGCTGCAGGGAGCGCCGCCGACCCCGTCCCTTCGCGCTTCCGACCCCCTGCGGTGCTCTCTTCGCTATTTCTCGACTACGTCCTGCTTCTCGGTTGATGCGGGGGGCCACCTCAGCGCGGTTTCAGGGTGCCCGGTGACCCGCACTTGGTAGGGAGGCCGAACGCCTACAACATGCTCTCGGTGTACGGCTGGCGGACTCTCGGTGTCGGCGAATAGGTGCTGGGGGCTGGTGCTGTCCCGAAAGAGGCTTACCGTTCTCCGATAACGCTCACACTAGCTCACACCGGATAGTACCAGCGGCTCGACAGCTTCTGGACGAAGAGATGTACACTGATCAGCCCAACAGTGCATTGTGTGCAGTGTCCGCTACACTCGACCCTGCGGGCTGAGGGGGCATCGGCGCGGGGGGGGGCAGTGAGGGCACCCCGAGCTGCAGCACCGAGTCCTCCAGACTCTGCTGTGGAGAGTCTCCGCGCCATATTACGGGATGCAGCGGCTTGGGGCGGCTGGGGGGGGGCGTGGCGCGCGGGCGGGGCACAGAGTCTCGGAGGGCCCTGGCCTGGGGCCGGCCAGCTGCCTCCTCGGGTCCACTCGGCATGCGCCTTGGCCATCCCGTGCCACCACCCGCGCGACAGACGCCATCGCCACTGCCCTCGAGCAGGGCGCTGAACGCGGCCGGCGTGGATCAAGGCGTGCGGCCCACTCGGGTGTCCGCGTGGGGCCGATCACGGGGCACACGCGCGAGGAAGGGGCGGGTCGCGGACACGGGGGGCCCGCTAGACGCGTGGACCCGATCCGACGCCAGGACGGCTGGCCCTCGCGCGCCAGGGCGTAGCTGCGGCGCAACAGAGGTGGGTGCGCTGCAGCTGTGTATGTGCGTCTTGCTTGCTTGACGTTTTCTCGGAGGAATGATGTTATGGCTCAACTCACCCGATGCTTGCCGTAGAACAGGAGCTCCACTTCTCTCTCGAGCCCCGGCCTTTCACAAGCACCGCATCCGCGTGGTGCGAAGCACCGGTAGACGCGCGTTGCAGCAGTGCGCCGGCCCGGTCGCCCGAGGAGGGCCCGTGCCCTCAAGCGCCGCCCACCCACCCCGCGCACCGTAGGGTGGCTCTCAGGCGCCCCACACCCAGCAGGCGGTGCGAGGGTCGGGTGTGGCATACGCTCGAGTCGCGCGGACACTTTTTGCCTATCCGATGAGAACCACAAACGCGTTCACTGCCGCCGCTCGCCCCGGCGCCACGCCGTCCAGGACCCGCCCGCCGACATCCGCAGCGACGACTCGCTCTCACTCGCCCACGTCGTAGGCGCTTGGCACGCGCACCGCCAGAAGTGGCTCGGCATTCGGCCGGGATGGGGGCGGGGAGAGGGGGCTGCTCGGCGTCCACCCAGACCGAGCTGGACACACCGGACCCGGAGATGCCACGCGCGGAGGTGTGTGTGCGCATCCTATGGGGTATGCAGGTAGGCATAACACGAAGATGCGCTGTGCTTGTCGGTGTTCTTTTTTTTTTGTGGTGCTTGCTTTTCATCTTCACCTGCCGTGCGCCTCTCCCGCTGTTTTATCTTTTCTCGTCTGCTGGCTTGCCTTTCATGCACGCGTGATGGCGTGGGTGCCTGTGCACCGCGTGCTCTCTTCCCATCGTCTTGTGGAGTGCGCCTTGTCTGGGTAGCTTCGCTTGTCTGTGGTTGCCTCCCTGTGTACGTCTCTGCTCATCCTTTTCGTCAAAACAGTGTAGCGCAAGCGGGGGTGAGGTCGGGAGGGCAACGCGGCTGTGATGCAGAGCCTAACCCACACATGCGTGTGCATATGCACACGCATGTGTGGGTAAAGTCGCCACCTCAAGTGCTCGCGCACCGCACCTGCATGCACTTTTATGCAGCCCACCGACGTGTACATGTGCATTTCTTAGGTTGCACTGATGCCCCTCATGATGGGCTGGTACGCAAGCTGTGTCGTTCGTGCTCTGCGCCAACCCTCTCGCTGTCTCTCCCTCTTTCCTATCCACTCAGTCCTCTTGTCGCTACATCCGCGGCAACGACCAACACCGTTACCCGACGCTCTACGCGCCAGCCACGCACACGCGCAGGGGCGGGGCTGCACCTTTGTAAACTAGACGTGTCTCTGGCAAGTTTTTCCCTCCACACACACACACACACACACACACACACACACACCTGCCCGTTGCGCTCTCTCGACGCCGCCTCCTCTTCCGCCATTGTGCTCTTCTCCTCTGTTTGGCCGCTTCCTGTACCGCCACCGATCTCGTTGAACCACACCTGCACACACTTAAGATTGCCGGACAGCGCTGTCGGGTGCAAGCGAATCGAGCAACGGAAGAAGAGGAAGAGAGAGAGACCCCTCTATTCCTTACCCCTCGTGTTCGTCTTAGTGCATACATGAGAGGCCTGCTCATCTTATTCGAGTGTACCGCACCCGCGCCGCACGGCACCACACCGCACCACACCGTACCACCCCTCTCTTCCTCATTTCCTTTCATGATATTACCGGCGCTCTGCACGGCGTTTCTCAGTGCCTCGCCGCACGCCGCCTCCGCTGTCTTGCACATCTGATGCATAAGGAAAGGAACACCACACACATACACACACACACACACCTAAATACACCAACACACACCCGAGTAGAGCTGGTGAGCTATCAGGCGAAGCACTGAGGTCCTTCGCCACCTTCTCTGCCTCTTCATACTCGCCGTTTGGATGCCGGTGCCGCCAGGGCGTTTATGATGCACAATTCCAGCGCAGCCTCGGACCTCGCCAACGCCCCGCACGAAACCCAAGCTGAACTTGATGCATCTGCAGAGGCGACGCTGCAGCCACCCTTTGCCGCGTCGCTGCAGGTGTCCTTGCATGAAGTCACGACTGCCTCCGTATCAGGAGGACAAAGGAGTCAGCAAGATGCTCCCGCACGTCCCTCGACAGCAGGTGCTGCTCTTGCAGTGACACCATTGGGGAGGTCGTTGCCGTCTTCTCGATCTCGCTCTGCGACCTCCGCCATCCCGCCGCCGCCGCTCGTGCGCCCAGCAAAGAAGGCGGTCAAGGCGGGCGGCCACGACTGCACCACTAACGGCGTGGTTGGTAGTGCCTCGCTCTTCCGCGATTGGTCCACCAATGCCGCGCTGCTCGATGAGGTTCTGAACACGCCGTTCTTCCATCTACTCCCGAAAAGCACAGAGAGCACGGCCGGCACGGTCGCCTCGTCTGCGGCGGCGCACGATCCGGCACTGCAGTCGGTGACTCTGCCCACCAGCGATGCCCCGCTGCCGTCCATTCTCCTTATCGCCCTCTCAGACATCGAGGTGTTGCAGCAGTCTTTCTGCGCGCACACCCTCGTCAACCCAGTGAAGAATCAGCTCGGTGAGTTCAAGCGACTTGTGGCGGCCTCGATGCGGTCGGAGCTGACGCATGGGCACGCGCCGCAGCACACGGAGAACTTTGCAGCGGAAGCACAACCGGCTGCCGCCGTGACTGAGGATGTCCATGCAGACCACAACGCTGCTGGCGACGAAGGCGAGAAGGCGACTGGTTCTGCGATGCACGATGATGACTTGGCCGACGACTCCGCTCTCATCGTTAGCTCCTTACAGGCGCACGACGCGGCCGTCCGCGCAGCGTTGCGCACCGCACACGGGTTTCTCTACGGCAGTGAAACAGTCCCCGTCGGCGTGCCGGTGGTGTACTTGCAGCGCGCTCGACGAGAGTGGCTTACGCGGTACCGCGTCATGCACGTTCAGCCACATCTGCAGAAGGCCCAGCGACGTCGCTATGAGGCGTGGGCGGCGCAGCATCCACAGATACAGGGCTTTGCTGACGGCAGCGCCGACGGTGCTACCCACCAGCACGGCGCGTCTGCCTCGCGGAGCGCGATGACGCCGGTGTCTATGTGCGCAGCGTTGCAGCCCAAGTATTGGCGAACCATCTCCATGGAGCGGCCAAGTGCTGTGCCCACCACGACCCACCCCGGCACTGCGAATGCGCCGCCGGTTGAAGTGGAAGGGGTTGCGAGCGGTCACAGCGTCGTCCCGCCGCCAACACGTCGGCTATGGTCGTCAAGCTCTGCACACTCCGCCTCGCCACTGCACGCGTTGTCGCCCGCAAAGACAACGGCGGTGCCGGCGTTCTATAAGGCAGCGTGGGACGTGGACCTCTACGACGACCTCGGCCTGGCCGTGTCGGCGGAGCAGCTCGACATTATGGTGCGCCAGGCAACGTCGCGCACCGCTGTAGAGGCGATGGAGCTAGACGAGCTGGCGCCGCAGTTTTCGACGACAGTGGCTAACGCTTCTTTCGCTTCCCCGATGGAGCTGTCGGCGCCGCCGCCGCTCATCCGCGCTGGCGACCTTACCCAGATGCAGCTCACCCTTCCCGTCTTTGTTTATGTTGTAAGTCGCTACTTATTCGTTGCCCACTACGCCGCGTACTTTCCGACAGGCCTGTTCAGCCGCGCCCTCATCGACCCCTTCTACTTCCCGGACGCAGCTCAATGCACGCCGGAGTATGCGCTACGTGCGGCGCCGGCCCTACGACGTGAGGCGCGGCGTGTGTATGCCAGCTATGCCGCGAAGCTGGCGGATGCGCACCGCTGCTTTCCGGATCGCACGCGCTCGACAGAGGTGCCGCTGCCGCCGAACGACATGTTTCACCTGTGGGAGCTGCTGTGCCCGCCGCAGCGGCAGGACGTCGCAGGGCGGTGGAACCCCATTCCGTGGGGCCAGCTGATGCCCGAGGAGGAAGAGGCGCTTCTTGATGAGGGATTCAAGAGTGTCGCGCACGCAGGTCAGGACGCCATCGACAAACATCTCTCTCACGAGGAACCGCTGCTGAGTTATCCATACGCCCGCGCAGCACGGCTAACCTACCGGCAGCGACTCCAGCAGCTCGCCCAGCACCCGTCACTTCTGGCCGAGGTCCACCGCCTTCTCTCACAGTGCGAGGACATCGCGATGCAGTTCTTCACGATGGTTGACATGGAGCAGAAGGGTTGCATCACTTGGGAGGCCTTCACCAACGCGCTTATTGAGGAGGCAGACGTGCAGGATCATCAGCGCAAGGTGCGCGAGCGTGCTGCCCATCTTACGCGCACCAGCGCCTCGGTCTTCGACCGGTACGTCGTGGAGCCGCTCCCCTCAACGCTCGCACGGCTTGGGTACACGGGCAACGTCTTCGAGGTGCGGCACAGCGCGTCGCTCGTCATGCTGGAGGGTGCGAACGACTACGCCGTGTGCGATGGCACTCAGCTGGGCAGCATTCACCAACGCTTTCTTGTCAGGCCCATGGATGTGTTGTGCAAGGAGCTCGAAGATGAGCCGCACGACGCCTTTGGCCGACTCATCCGCGGCCTCCGTGGCCATCGGGGCGGCGGCGGCGACAGGGAGATTGGCAGGCGAAGAGCGTACTCGGCCACTGATACTGACGGCTACGACGCAGCACTGAGACAGCGGCCATGGCGCAACAATCAGCGACCTCTGCGGGTGTACGTTCGCTACGAGGACGGCCGACGACTGCAGGAGTCGACGGCACTGAACATGCTGCAGCAGCTGAGCCCCTCAAGGGCGAGGGCCGTCACGGCAGCTGGCAGGGGGACTGTTGACGACCACGAGGGCGTGTTCACAAGCATGCGGGCGCATCAACCGGCGAAGTTGGTCTCCCTCGAAGGCATCTTGGTTGTCGAGAACGTCTCGCCATGTGTGCCGTGGCCCGTGTTCGTAACACGCGGCAATGACATGCTGCTACGGCTGTACGGCGCCAGCAGGGCTGTCCAAGCGTTGCCGGAGGCAGGCGTGCTGCGTTGCACGGAGACTGTGTCAAGCATGGAGTGGGCTGCCGGCGGCCGTCGAGCACGACGCTCTAGCGTCAGTAGCACCGGTACCACGTCCGATAGCGCCGCCTCGCGGTCAGCCGGGGCGCATGGCGACGGGAGGGAGCTCCAGGGCCGCCGCAGCGGGAGCCCCGCCCAGGGTGACCGTGCTCTCTCCTCTGCCGTCGCGCCGCTGTCGCCACACCGACGGACGCATCATGACCGCATCGCTGTGCAGCGGGAGGAGTACCTGCTGCTGGGCACCCGTGACGGCACCATACTCCTTGTGGACCTCTACGCCCTCCTGAACCGCGTCCCGCGCCTCGCGACGCCCGCGGACATTCACAGTGGCAGCACCGTTGAAGATGTGAGCAGCAGCGCAGCCGGCGACGGCACGTACGACGTAGGCGGCAATGGCGGAGCAGCGAGCACGATGGGTGCTGCATCCAGCGTCATGCAGTCCACATCGGAGCGCATCGGCAGCTCCGAGAGCGCGTGGTCAGGCTACCGCGACCTCGCCCGCCGCACGTACTACGGCGACATTGGCGCCTTCGTCGTTCACACGCGGCAGGTGCACACGCCCGGCACGCTCGTGTCATCCGTCGTGGCCGCGGCTACCAGCGGCTTGGTGGTCTCCAGCGGGCTCGACGGGGATGTCTTCACCATGCGACTGGCTTACCCGTCCTCGTGGATCACGGCTGCCGGGATGCAGCGGACGCCGAGCGGCGTCGCTGCAGGTGTCGGGCCCGCCACCACTGACACAAGCCGCCCGCTCGTGTGCATCGAGGTTCTGCACCGCATGCGTGTATCCGACACTGGTGTACGCTACGCCCTGCCCATTCCCTTTCTTTCCATGCTCGCTGTGCAGACGGCGACAAACAAGGTGTACCTTTATCATACCTCCGTGCTGCCGACGGCACCGGCACTGGTGGACGGTGGCCGCAGCGATGCCGCATCCATGCAGGTGTCTCCCGCACCCTTGTCAACGCCACGGGCAGTACCGGAGGGCGTCGAGGTGGTGGCCGACGGCGGTTTTTCACCGGTGCCCGCCGCGTCTTCGGCGACGCCGCCACGGCTGGAGCTGTACGACGCAGCAGCACCGCATCTCGGCAGCATCGTCGCCATGATATTGGTGAAGGAGCTCGACCAGCTGATCACAGTGGATAGCAGCGGTTACGTGAAGGTGTGGTCGCTGCGGCAGACGCAGCCTCTCACCTCTTTCTACGCATGGGCGCCGCTCAACATCTCCAACAGCGGCAGCGGCGTCGGCGACGCGGGGCGGCTGACCGGGTGGCCGTCCTCTCAAGGCAGTGGCGCTGCGCAGCGCGGCAGCGGCCATGGCTCAAGCATGTCGCCATGTGGCGTTCCCACTTCCTCATCTGCGCTCCTGCGGACGACGAAGAACAGCATTGAGGTGGCTGTCGACGCGGCGGAGTATCGCCTGCAGCCGTGCCGCAGCGCCGCGTTCAACTACGCCGGTCGGCAGCTCTTTGTCATGGGTAGCCACAACGCCGCTCACTGCTTCTTCGTGAGCGGTCAGTCGAGTTCGCGGGCGCACACGCAACCGCTGCGGGTGCTGTTGGTGGACACGGCGACGGTTTCGCGGGTGGGAGGGGTGAATCACCGGCTTATCAGTCTCAGCAGCGCAGACTGCCGCGTGTGGTCGCTGCTAACTGGAACCATGGAGCTCGGCATCCGCGCGAACAGCGCCGAGTACCGTCATCTCTTCAACAACCGGCTCACCGGCAGAGTGCGAGGCAGATCATCGTCGATCGCCAAGTCTGCAGAGCAGCAGCGGTTGGGCAGGAAGGGCGGCCGTGGTTGCAGATCCCGTGGCGCGCGCTCTCGGTCGAACTATCGCACACGCATGCACAACGCACACGACGCCCTTGTTCTGGCAGCCGCATCCTCCTCGACGACGACGGGCGAGCCCCAGCGCTTGTTGCCGCCCTCGGTCGACGACGTCATGCGAGCCGTATCGGCGCGTCCGTGGAGCAGCCACAGCCACTCGCACCACCACTGTGCGCCGCGGCGCGCTGCTGGGGCTGCGGCGGGCCCGCACAGGGAAGCCGCAGTGGCCGCCGCCACGGCTTCGTTTCCCCTACTGACGGCGGGGAAGCAGCCTCACGGCAGTGCGGAAGCCCCCGGCAACAGCGGCGGCTCTGGCGGCGGTGCTGAGGATGACACCGATGAGCTTGTAACGAACGTGATGCGCGATCAGAACCTGCTGCTGAGCGACATTCGGTGCGCGTGTCTTGGCCCTGGTGGTGAGTGGGTGGGCTACGCGCTGCTTCACGGCGACGTCCGGCTGCACCGCAGTGATTCAGGGCGGTTGCTACACACCTTCATCACTACCCCTCCGTCCACTGAGGACTTGATTGAGGCGGCGATGCAGTACCAACACCTCTTCACTTCCGTCACCGCCGCGTACGCACTGCCGCCGCTGCACCCGGTGACCATGGGGGATGCTGCCACGGCAGCGAGTCACCTGTCCGCCGGCATGAGCACAGCATGTGGCGGTGGCGGTGGCAGTGGTGCCAGCGGCCCACCAACCACGGCCGCAATGCCCTCGCAGTCGCCGAAGGCGCGACTCACCCCAATCGCGTATGCAAAAGCCGTTGCGCTGGTTCTTGAGCGGCTTCTCGCAACCACGATTGGTGTCACCTGTGGCCTCACCGAGGCAGCGCCGACCTCAGCCATGTCAGCAGACGGCGACGATCGACTGGGCCGCAACGTGCACCGGGAGCCGCTGCACATGCTCTACCTCGACGCCTCGCAAGAGTTGCTCGTCGCCTACGCGGACGGTCTGCTGCGGTCCTTTACGCTGCTCAGCCACTCCAGCACGGCGACGCGCGTGATCGTCTCCCGAACGTTGATGAACCGAGCGCTGACGCAGGTGCGGCATGCGCTGGCGTGGAACAGCCACCACGCAGGCGCCGCCCGCCCCGCGACGGCGGCAGGCACGGACGTGCCAGGGAGGAGATCGACATCGCTAAACGCAAGTCTCTCGGCGCTTCCGCCGAAGGAGCTGCTCACGACTGGCCCCCTCCGCGGCGTCGGCATCGGCGACGCTGAGGCGATTGAGGATCGCAGTAGCCTTGTAGCCACTAGCCGCAACTCCAGGTCTCCTTCGCGGGCCGCGTGTAGCGAAGGAGCCGGCGGCGGCCCAACGGTGCGGCTCAACAATGCGGACGCGGCCGAGGTGATGCCTGCTGCATCACCGGCGAACATAGCGCGAGCCGTGATGGTCTCCTTGTCCACGCGCCAGATCGAGCCCGACGTGGTGCTGCTCGCCACTGCAAGCTCGCCACTCGGCCTCATCTGTCTCGTGCATGCGAGTGGCCTGGTTACCGTCTTGGACGTACAGTCGCGCAGCGAGACGGACGGCGCTGTGCGGATGCGGATGATGCTGGGCGACGCTGACGACGTGAAGGGCGGGGCCGGTGGTGGCTGCGCTGAGCAGAAGCCTGAAAGCGGACGCGGACGCGCTGAGGCCGGCGTTGTCGTGCACAGCTTTATGACGACAGACGAAGTGACGGCGGCGATGTTCCTCGGCGCTTACCCTTGTCTCGTGCTGGCGGATCGCCAACATCAGCTCTCCTTCCACCTGATGAAGGGCTCGAGCTTGCTGGCGCTGCTTGGTGAGTTTGCTGAGCAACTCGAGAAGGATGTGATGGCGTGCGCCGCAGGCCTCCGCGAGCAGGCCGAGACCGAGGCGAGCGGCAGCACGACGGCGAAACTGTCGCTGACGGGCCTGCGCAGTACCAGCAGCTACACCGCCGCAGCGTCGTCACCGCGGCTGCCGCCAACGGGCAGGGTGAAGAGAGGCGCAGAGCGAGGGTCGAACCCCACCGCGACGAGCTCGACGCTGGTGTGGACCTTTTCCGTCGCCGACACGTGCGCTTCGCAGCGCTCGCTGGGCTACATCACGGCTCTCACCTTCGATGCTCTCTACGCCACCGTGTATGTTGGCACGTCTCAGGGCTACATCGTGTCGTACCTCGTGCGGCGCTTTTTTATGGCGTTTCAGCTGACGCCGGTGTTCCTTCGCGGCGTAGACGGCGTGGCTGTCTCGACGTACGCAGCAGAGCTGCAACGCGCCCTCGCGGCAGCGCGTCCTGGAGCATCGATGTGCAACAACCCAAGCAGCGACTTTCTGCACAACTACCTGCGCGTCGTCTTCGACGTTCCCCCGTCGGTGGCAACGCAGGCGACCGAAACCCGCCCTAGCAGCCCGCGGAAGCGGCACGTCAGCTTGACCGGCAATCCCTCGACGGCCGCCACAGCAGCCAGCCAATCACCGAAGGAGATCGGCGGCCTCATTGGCGTTTACAAGTGCCGCCGAGATCTCTTCCACGTCTCGTGGCGCGGCGTCACCGGCAAGCGGCGCGGAGGGGGTGGTAACGGCAGGTACGCGGCGGCGCCGTCGCAGGCCATCTCGATCTGCACATCCAGTGAGGCGCTCATCGCCGCGGCGGTGTTGCACGATGCTGTAACGCGCATGAAGACAGTTGCCTCGGCCTGTGCCACCGCGGCGGAGGCCTGCCCAGGTACCACCGCGACACCAGACGAGACGCAGCCGTGGTGGTGCACGCCCGCGGGGCGGAAGGTGAAGGAGTACGTGACACGCAAGTGCAGAGGCGACGCAGCTCGGGGCGGCATGGGCGAGAGCACCGGGACTGCTAACGCGAGCCCCGCCGACTCGGGTGAGCTGGAGCTGGGCGCAGAGGGAGTGCAGCTGCTGCGTGAATGGGTGGCCGCGGTGCTCGCCGAGCAGCGTCGCTACTTGCCACGCCACACGAGCGATGCAGAGGCAGTGCCCGAAGCGCGACAGCAGCGGCAGCGGCAGCAAGAATCTTTCTCCACTGCACCCGTTGATACTCAAGACGGAGTGAGTCGTACGTCAAGCAGTAGAAGCTGCAGCAGCAGCGGATTCACGGCAGTGCCGCCAGTGCCGACGCCAGCCTGCGGTCATGACGTCTTCGCTAGCGGCGCCAGCCACGCCGGTGCCGACCAGGGGGCTGCTGCTGGTGGTGTCAGAGGAGGCGCCGCAACCGCGGCCTCGCCGGCGTCCACGGCACAGCATTTAGCGGAGACTCTCGTGCAGGAGGTGCAGGAAGAGCTTCTCTTTGGCAAGGAGGCCCCCGCAACAGTGGCGGCTGCCCACTACGGCTACGGGCCCGTGTCTGAGCTCACCACACCCGCCGCAACTCCGCCGCACCCCATCACAGACTCCTGGGTCGAGCTCCTCTTTACCAGGCAGGCCATGTGCACCACCAGCCGCTCCCCACTGTGCTTCTTGACGCCGCCGGCGATGCTCGAGCGAGCCCGACGAGAGCGACAGGATCGGCGAGGGCGGATGGCTGCCACTGCAGCAGCTGCTGCGGGAAACGCAGCTGGCGGTGCGCCAGCGATTCCGGAGTGGAACGCCTACGTCGAGGGGGCTTTGCCCGACTACCTCGCCGACATTCTAAGCCACCCAAGTCAGGTGCTGACTGAGGCTGAGCGGCAGGCACTTCAGCAGCGCTCCATCACAGTACTGCAGTGCCGGCGGAACGGCTACCTCTGCGTCGGCCACGCTGACGGCGGCGTGACGCTGTGGACGCCGTACGCGTGCGCACGGCTGGAGAGCCTGTGCCCGAGTACATCGTTGGCGGCGACGCTGGACCGCCTCGCCGCGTCTGTCAAGGCTCAGTTCCGCTGCCTTCATGACCGCATACTGCTGGAGCGGCAGCGACTCGCCTTCGAGGGAAGTCTGCGCAACAGTCGACACACAGAGGAGGAGAGGGTCGCCTGCATGAAGCGCCGCATCCGCGCGATGCTGCTAGAGCATCACCTGGCCCAGCTGCAGCTGGAGAGGACACAGGGCGAAGGCGAGGGAGACGCGGGCACGCTGGCTGGCAGGGCCCAGGAGACAGGGTCGCCGCCCATGCTCTCGACATCGGCGAAAAGTGCTTTGAATCCGCGCACATGGAGCACGCCCGATGCACGGCGGCACAGCAGCCGCGCGGCGGCCGCGGCAAAGGCACAGGGTTCGGAGAAGTGCAGCACGTCAACGCAGCTCTTCTTGTGTGGCTCGATGGAGGCAGAGCTGCTGGCCATGCGTCCGCTCTTGTGCTTGCTGCTCGGTGTCTCGTCACCGGCGGAACTGCGTGCCCGGCAGCTGAGCCTCGAGGATCTCTTCTTCCTCCCCTTCAAGGCCCGCAACCTCGCGTCGCTGGAGGCGTTCAACCCCCACTCCTACGACGTGGCGGTGGCGGTGGCGATGCGCCGACTGCGGCGGGATCTCATCGAGAAGGCCGAGGAGTACGCCACCGAGGAACCGGACGGCGATCCGCAACTCTTGCCAGACGCTCTCACCGCCGCCGTGACGCAGGCTGTGTCGACAGCATCACATGCCGTTACTTCTCCCGCCTCTCCAGTCTCGCTGAGCGGCAGCGCTGGTTACCTGCAGCGTAAGCGGCAGGAAAGCGTGTACGACTACCGCTTATCATCTCTGGCGCGGGCCTGGCACGATGGCGCCGATCAGCCGGAGAAGGGGAAGCCGTCTGATGCGTCAGGGGCGGCAGCCTTCCCAGGGGTGCTGCGCCTGCTGCTGCACCGGGCAATGGAAAGGGCTCCATACTTGTCGAACGGCGCTGTCGCGGCGAACTCGCCGCTGACCGCCGCCTCTGCGGCGGCTCCCGTGAACGCTGACAAAACTGAGATTGCGCACGGCACCGCGGCACACGCCGCTGGGGCCCAGCCACCGTCCCCAACACCTGCGGCGCCTGCGGACGGGGAATACTACGAGGTGTGCCACGCTCTGCAGGTGGCGGAGGTGCAAGCGGAGTCGCAGTGGGAGGTCGAGGAGCTGGGCCGAGCGTGGCGGCGACTGCAGGTTTCCACAGTGGCCGCCACAGCGTCATCCACGACCGCGCGCTGGAATAGTGGGCATGACCGTGCCAATGTATGCGACAGCCCTCCCACACAGCTGCCGCTCAGCAGCGCCGCCGCCGTGTCCGCCGCAGTGGACCGCCAGGTGAAGCGCGGTCTGGAGGCGCGCATAGCGGCACTGTCGCACCGCGCTGTCGCGGCCGCTCTCTTACGGAACGTGCAGCTGTGCTGTCGGCCCGCTCACACGAGGGCAGCGCTGGCGCCGCCCCCCCTTCATCCAGGCGACGGAGCTAGCGGCGCGTATTCGCCCTGGCCGCCGACGACCTCCCGGCGTGGTGGCGGGCTAGCGTGGGTGCAGAGCGTCCTCCGCCAACAGGCGCAGCAAGCCTTTACGGAGCCGCTGCTGACATGGCTGCAGCTCGCGTCGTCGTCGGTGAGCCCTGCTGTCATCCCTATCCGCTACGGGCCAACATGGATCTACGGTCAGCAGCGCAGCTCGGCCCTGGCAGCCATGGCAGTACCTGTGCTCTCTGGCGAAGAGGGGCTGCTGCCCTCCCCCACTAACGCGCCGCTACAAGCTCTTTGCCACACCTCCTCCACGCCCGGCGGCGGCGGCGACCCCCACGCCGCACCTGCAGAGGGGTACAGAGAGAGCAAGAAGGCCTTCCTTACTGAGGTGCCCGGCGACGCGACTGGCGCTGGTGCTGCTGCCGGCTCATCTTTATGCCCCTCAGAGCGGGCGGTTTTTGATGCGAGCGGGCACGCGGCAGTGGCGGGTGGCACCGGCAGGAGAGCGGGACAGCGTTCCCTGTCGTCCCGGCTGTCATCCACCGCGGATCGACCGCCGTTGTGCGACGTCGGTATGGCTCTGTCGTCGAGAGACTCGTGCTCGCCCTTACCCTCGCCTTTGCCGCCGCTCAAGTCCACGCGCGCCAACACCATTAGCGGGCATCGACTGAGCTCGCTCGGTGTGCACGACGCGCGTGCGATGACAGCAGATCGTGATAACCCGGCCGCCTCTGCCATGGCTGACACGGCGTCGCTCATTTCGCGTTCCCTCTCGAGTAAGTCGTCTTTTTCCATGGCAAGCATCCCGCCCAACGCCACCTTGAGCAGCCCCGCCTTCTACCCAACGCCGCAGGTAAGCCAGCGCCTGCTGACCTCGTCCGCCTTGCACCGGACGAAACTGGCACATACCGGCAGCTGTGGTAGCACTCCGTATCAGCAGAGACCAGTGACCACGGGCGTAGCCGGCAGGAGGGGCGCCGCAGGCGACTACACCGTCGTCACGAACACGCTTCACGCTGCTGCCGCTAGGACGACGGCGCCACCCGCTACGTCTGCCGGCTATGGCGGCGGACGCGGAGGAGGAGCTGGAGGGGGAGGGGGAACTCGAGGCAGCAGGGCGGCAGCCGTGCAACCCTTCACCTACTACTCGCTCTTTGGCCAGGCCGGCACCACCAAATAGACGGCTCGGACGTTCCAACCACGTGGCGACGTACACCCACGCACACACAGACACACGTCTACCCCACGCTTCCACCATTCTCTCCTTTTTTTTTCGTGCCTTCTTGTACCCGCACTCCCTCCTCCCCCTTTTTTATGTATGTACAGGTGCACATACGCATGTATGTATGCATGGTTTGCCTTTCTTCCCCAACCCCCTCGCCCCGCCCCCAAGCGCGCTCCCTCACGCACATGTGAGGGACTGAAGAGGGGCGGAGACGGAGGCGCGGTGATAATACACTAGGCAAACTCGTCGAAAAGGAAGACTATATATATATATATGCATTGTATCCTATATATGTAGAGAGGGTGAGGGAGAGGGGGCGTACCAAAATGTGTATTAGTTCTCAAGCGACATCGACGTGTGCGTCCGCCCGTGCGCATGAGTGTCGGTGCCTCCGCTTGCTTGCCCCCTCCGCCTTCCATGTTAGGCAGACGTTCTCACGCGGTGTGAGCGGCGGAAGAAAAACACAAGAAAAAGGGCGAAAGCAATCAAGACGGAGTGGCGGCATGCAAACACACGCGCGCTGCAGTGAGGGGGATGAAGTTACAGCCTTACCGTGTAAGGATGTGTGCGTGTATGTGTGTGTGTGTGCCAGCAACGGCGCTTTCTCACATGATAGGGGACGCTTGAAGCCCCAGCGCCAAGCAAGAAATTCGCGAGCCCCCCCCCTCCCGATAACCGAGGAGAAGGGCTCCTTCATCTCTCTGCGGTGTAGAGAGGGAGAGAAGAGTGAGGTACAAGACCACACCAACTCAACTATGAACGCCACCTTCTCTTTTACGTTCCGTGTGCTTGATTGCCTCAACAACCCCTCCTGTCTCACTCCCGCTCTACATCCTCCTCCTTCACTGAACAACATCGAACAACGACACTCTCGACGTGCCGCTGCGAAGAGGTACGCAGCCGCTTTCCCGCAGCACCCCCAAACCCCCACACATACACATGCGCAGAGCGGAAAGGCAATAAAGCAAGAAGTCGCTTCCTTATTTCTCTTCGCGCACCCTCCTCCGATCCAACACCAACACTGCCATGCGTTAGTACCATTGAGTAGAACACAAAAGCTCGCACAGACTTCGCACTCCTTTTTCTCACATTCTCCACCCTCTCAGCTCTCGTCCTGGGCTTCTCTTTCGGCCTGTTCGTTGTCTTCTTCCCTTGTGAGTGCGTTGCTTGTCCTCCTCTCTGTCTCTACACATACATACAGGCGCTGAGAAGCGACTATGGACGCTCTATCTGTGCGTCAGCACCAGAACCATGTGCATCAGGCTGACAGCCTTGTGCCGACGCGCACGGCTGTGCTGCACCTCCGCCCCGCCCCGACCGCGGAGGAGGCAGAGCGGGCGCAGCGGCAGCACGACATGCGTGTCACGTGGAGCCCGGACGTGCGCGAGCCTGTTAACCAACACGTGAGCAAGTGCTGCTGCGTTTTCCACAAGAAGAAGCTCTTTGGAGAGAGTAGCAGCGACAGCAGCTCAAGCAGCACCGACAGCAGCGACGAAGACGCCGACAGCAAGGATGCTGGCACCACCGGTCCCGGCGGCGACAGCGCGGGGTGTGTGGGCCACCAGGGAGGGCGCGGGCATGATTGCCAGCACGCTCATCATCACCCGCCACGCAAGCAGCGCCCCCAGTGCACGAAGGAGCACTGCTATTGTGGTACTCGTTTCCATTAAGCGAAGGACCGAGCGCCGCCACAGTGGGAGAGAAACATAGAGGCGACGATCCGGCGAAAGGCGAGAGGTGCTTGTGCGATGTACGCCGTCTTGCGCCCTGCGCCGTCCAGCACAGGAGGAGGTCGGTGAAAGGCAGCCCTACTCATGCCTCTTGGCCCTTCCCTCTCCCCCTTCCCGCTTGCACGTCATCCCTGACCAAGTCTGCGCCATCAACCTTCCTTCTGCCCCTCCTCTCTGTAGCCCGGCGCGCGTGCTCGTCTGCGTTCATGCGCTGCTCTCTCTCTGTGGTTGTGCTCCTAGGAAGAGCTTCCGGTACATCTATCCACTCACACCCGCACCCCGCCTGCACTCCCAACGACTGCTGCACTTGCGTGGTGCGGGTGATCCTTGTCGTCTTTTCTCCCCACCCCCATCCCTTCCTGTCTGCGGCTGCGGCGTGCAGATAGGATAGTCCATCGCATTCATGCCCTGCTGCCTAACCCCACCCACCCACCATTGTCGTTGCTATGCGAGCCAGCTCTGCTGCTTCTATGCTGTTATCTTACCTTGTATTGTAGTGTAACCGTGCCGCGTCAGCAGGGACAACATCAACAAAACCCCTCAAAAAAATTTGAAAACGGAAGTCAATACGTTAAACGGTGCTCTCCTTGGCCTTGCTGCCTCCCCCTTCTCTCTATGCGTGTGTGTGTGTGTTCCGATGCGTCCCTGCTGCTTGTGCAGGTGTGTCGCACGTT
The DNA here is from genome assembly GCF_000002875.2 of Leishmania infantum JPCM5. NCBI lineage: Eukaryota > Euglenozoa > Kinetoplastea > Trypanosomatida > Trypanosomatidae > Leishmania > Leishmania infantum. The sequence continues at coordinate 356,676 of NC_009391.2, forward strand.
TCTTGTCTCTCGCATTCCCTCTCCCCCTTTCTATGCCTCTGCACTCTCTCGTTGGGTTTCGCTCTCCTCGCCCCCCTCCCTTCGCCTTTTACCGCTTCATGCGGTGGCGGTTGATGCCGATGCGGTGATGTAAGCGAGCGGGCGGGCGGAGGGGCGGGGGAGGGGGACGACGCCTGTCAGCTCTGCGATGGTGATGATGATTGACGAGCCTGGCAGGTGTCGGTGCCGGTGCGTGACTCTACCGTTTGCCGATTTTTGTGCATGTGTATTTCTCGTACACACACACACGCGCGCGCGCGAGAGAGGGAGGGCGTGAAAGAGGGATCGGAGTGTGGAGATGGATCAGCGGGCGGCGTGCAGAATGGTCGCCACAGGTGCGTGGAGCGAAACCCAAAGAGTGAGAGCGCAAGTTGAGGATTGGCGCGCGCGCGCACACACACACACACACTCATCCATGCAATCGATTCATGCAGAGAGGCCAACGCGAGAGCGATAGAGAACATCCAACACTGCATGAGATGCAGCATCGCGTTCGTTGGCGACGACATGACCAACGATGCCCCAAAAAGCAAACAAGAAGAAGGAAGAAACAAGGCTGCACACGTCTACATGTTCTGTGTTGCTGTCAGTGCGCTTGCTCCGGCTATATATATATATATGTGTGTGTGTGTGTATGTGTATGTGTGGGTGGGTAAGCTGCGCCAGCGTGTCTGCGTTCGTGTGCGTGTGTGTGCACGGGGAGTGAGCAGGGGCGGTGCGCGCACTCTTTCAAGCACACAACAATAGACGCGCACACACGCATGCACAGGCACCAAAGGACCACGGCGACGACGATGGCCCGTGTGCCGGTCGGAAAAAAAGACAGAGGCCAGCCTACCTCCCGACGCTACCGATGATGGGCACACGCTCAATCTAGGCTCCGTGCATCCACCGCGCTAGCCTCCCTCCGACATGAACGACGCATCAGCCTAACCACCAAACCACCCCCTCGCTGCTGGTTGAGGACTCCATCCTCATCCCATTTCAGTTTCTTCTTTACCTCTCCCCCTTTTTGCTACTGCCCCTGCGGCTCTGTTCCGGTGCCCTTCATCTTCTCCTGGGTGCATGTGCATGTGCCTGTGTATGTGTGTGTAGGCACCTGCCTAAACCTTCCTCTTCTCGTGCGTCCTTGCTTTCGAAAGGAAAGCCAGAGGTGCGTGCAGGTCCACTTCCGCTCTGGCGCCAGAACCCGTCGACACAGGCGCGCACACCATAGTTTCTCCCTCCTCCTTCTCGCTCTGCTCTAATTTTTTTTTGCCGTTCTGCTGTATTCTGTGTAATTCCGCAGGGTGGAAGCCAAGGGGGGAGGGAAGAGAGCTGCACGAAATCGTGAGCGTGCGTGCGTGCGCGTGTGCGCGGAGCAAGGGGAGGGAGGGGGGAGATATAATAAAAAGGACGCATCCCGCGGTGCTCGCCTCCTCGCCTCTCTACGCCTTTTCCGTCGTTCCTCGTTGTCGGCTTCGCGTTGTCGGCTCCTCTGTTTCTGCCCGGTGCTATCGCACCCGCAAGGGCCGGCGCACACCACGACGGACGCGCGACAAGTGAGTGACAGGACATGGTAGCGGCGACAGCAGCACCACGACGGCCAACAAAACCCACACAAGGCAATGCATTTAGAGATTTACGTCAGGAGAAAGGCACTGCTCACATCGCACCCTCGTTCTCCACCTCTCCACCCCACGCATCTATTCAGTGACACATACGCACGACGCGCCGTCTTCTTTTACAGTTCTCTGTGTGCGCGTATGCGTGCGTAGCGAACAGCGCCCCCTCCCCTCCTCCAAACAATAACAGCAGCAGCAGCACCGACGAACGGGTACGACAGATGGAGGAAAGCCAACGGTAAACAACAGTAATACTGGAGAAAAAACATCGGCGGCCCACGAACGGGAAAGGAGGAGGAAGTGGAGGGAGGAGGGATGCAGCAGGCAGCAGCGCCTCATCTTTCCGCTCTCCGCTCTTTTTCTTGATGGCTTGCTTGCTTGCTTGAGCCTTCGTAGACGTCGCCATCATGAAGGCGCATCCAAACCAGATTGGCTGCTACCTCCTCACCGAGGTGAGTCACGAGGATGGCTTCGTGATATCGGAGGGCCACGAGGTCTAAAATCCCAACCGGCACCTCCGTGCCAAGGCCTTCCTGAAGGACCGTGTCGCGCCGGAGAACATTAGCGCGCGTATTGGCATTGAGGAGAGTGTGCTTGGCCGCAGCGTAGCGTATCTGCGAGCTCTCTGTCGCGCCCTTGAGCAAGAGGAGGGCAAAAGCGTGCTCGTCAGCAACGACAGCTTAGCCGAGTTGGAGAGCTCGACCCCTTTAGCCAGTCCCGTCTTGCATACTTCCGCCTTCCCAGCGGTGGCCATCATCGACGCCGATGTGCCGCTTGGGTTCCGCTGCCCCCGACACGTGCTGCTCATACACGATAGGATGCGAAGTGCCTCGAAAATATGCCTGATACGGGATTTTATGCCCACCAGCGTTCAAAACATCCTGGAACACGGGCGCTTACCCGAGGCAGGCGCCTTCTTTTATTTCTACCAGCTTGCCATGGCTGTGCATTTCTCGCACCTGCATCACGTCGTGCACCGCAGTATTAGCACTGACCACACGTACCTATCCAAGCGGGGCATGCAGGTACACTTGGGAGGAATGGGCGGGTGTGTTCTGGAGAAGCAGCGCAGCAGCGGCGGTCGTGTGACTCTCGAGCCCCAGCGGCAGCAGCAACACCTCTCCGCCCCTCGGCAGCGACACACGCGCTGCTGCCCCCCCTCCCCCCCTCCCCGCTGGGATCGTACGGCATCTGCAGCAATTGCCACGGCGATGCTTCGATCGTGGCCCAGGCGCCAGATGCGGCCATGAACTCGAGCTCCGCGGCCACGACCGGGCACCCAACATCGGTTGGCGGCGGGGCCCCGCCGCTGAACATGCTCTTCACCACGTGTCGCCACTGCGGCGTGTACCAGAGCCGCCTACAGGTACTGCAGACCGCTACGGGCACGCCGGGTTACCTGGCGCCGGAAACACTAGCATAAAAGCTGCCGAACTCGCTCATGTGCACCGGCTCTCGGTCCCCGGTGACGCCAGCCTCGCCACACTCACAGCCTGGGCGCTTAACAGACAGTCAGGCACGCGACATCTGGGCTTGCGGTGTGGTGCTGTACTACAAGCTCATTGCATCACTGCCCTTCGATCCGCTAGTGCAGGGTGGGACGGTGCTGCCGTCGAACTTGACGCGCACGCCGCAGCAGGTGTACGACGTGCGCTGCCGTATTGTAGCGATGGAATACCAGATCCCGGCGCACTTGTCCATCATCTGCCGACAGCTGATCGAGTGGACCCTGCAGAAGGATCCGCAACGGCGGCCCAGCGCGCTTGAGATTCTTCGGCATCCGGCACTGGCAAGGGTGCGCGCCTCGGTGCTGGGGATATGACCGCTGCCACGTGTGGGCGACTCGGTTGCCTGCACGTGGGTGTGGGTGTATGCCCGTGTTACCTCGCTACAGAGAATCATGATGGGCGCAAGCAAAAGCATCAGAGCGATAGAGGGCGAGTGAATAAGAGTGAGAGAAGGAGCCGCCCGCGCGTCCGTGGCTGTGTCTGTGCGGTGCTTCCTGCTGAGCGCTTGACCGCCGCCTCATCGCTGGGGACTCGACCAATGGGCTGGATGGGGTGCGACGAGTGAGACGGCGGCGGCAAAGAGGGATGAGGGAGACGAGAGGCAACGACAAGCCAAGCGAGTCGCTCCCTCTCTTGTGTGCCTGCTCTCCCTCTTCCCCCCCCCCGCACACCCCACACCCCACTCAGCACTCGTTACGGTATAACTCGTCTTTTACAGAAATGTGCGTATACGCGTGTGTGTGTCCTTTTCGCGTTTTCAACTCTCCTCTCTCTCTCCCCGCTGGTGGCGAGCGTCTTGTTGTGTTCTAATGTGTCGTAACGGTGTGCGGGCGTTCCGCTTACCCTTCCGTCTTCCCACTCCCGCTGTTTTTTTTTTTTGCTTGTTCCCTCTCCACATATCCTTATATCCATATATATATATATATGTATACATATTATGTACGTGTGGGCATGTATTTATGTCTTCCGCTTCACGAGGACAAACCTCAACGCTTCACGTTCTTTCTCCCCCTCTTCCCTCCTTCTCCCCTGTGTGATCCTCCTTGCTCCCATGTGTCCTCTCCTCTAACCTGCTCCCCCGCCTTCCTGCCCTCTTCTTCGCACCTCGCCGTTTCTGTTTTGAGTGTGCTGTCGTATGCCACTCCCGTCACCTAACCCCTCGACTCCACCCACCCCTGCCGCATGCTTATTATTATTCTTGCTCTTCATTTCGGTGGTCCATACCCGCATGCACTTCCGCCGCCGCCCATCTCCTCTGCTCCCTCGTTTTTTTCCCTCTCGGCGACTCGGCGCATGCGCTGGATATTGTCTTCCTTCGGTGTCCTAGCACCCTTTTCATTGCTATCTTCCCACGTATATACCCATACCTAGACATATGCGTGTATGCCCACATATATATGTTATATACGTATATATATATATATACGTAAGTGCTGAAATATATGGTTTTGCTGCTCACTCGCACCACACCTCTGCTTTGCTTACGCCCCCCTGCCCCTGGCCCTGCCCCTGCCTCCTCCCCTCACCTCTCCGCTTCCCCCCAAAAAAAAACATAAAACATAAAACAAAAGGAAAACAAGAAGCGGAAATCTGCGTCGCGTGCATCTCTCTTTTCCCGCCCCTCTTTTCTGCATCCTCTGTCGTCGTCTTCGCATGTGTATAGACACACACACACATATATATAGTACACATGCATATATGTATATATGTATATATGTATATATGTATATATGTATATATGTATATATGTATATATGTATATATATGTATGTATATATGTATGTATGTATGTAGTATATATGTATATGCATACGCATCGTTGCATCTTTACATACACACGTGCATAGATGTTTGGGCGTGCGATGATGCATCCGCGTTCTTCACGCGGGCCGTCCCGCGCTGCTGCCATTTGTGTCAAGGCGTGACTGCTGCAGCACTCCTGATGGTTCCTCCCTCCTCACCTTCGCCCTTGTGCGTGCTTTTGCGAGAGAGTCTCATCTACTCTGCGAACGTCTCAATGAGCCAGAGACACACACCTATTTCTTCTATCTGCTCATTTTCCTTCTCCGGCGCCGCTACTTCCATCGCTGTTACTTTCTCCCTGGTGCACCCTCCCCACCTTCCCTCCCTCCTTCCTCCCTCGACGACCCATCATGACAGTGCCTTCTCCCTTTCTTCGCTGACCAAAGCAGCTGAAACCCTTTTCCCTTCCCTTCCCTTCCCTCTCTCTCACACTGTATTCCCCTCCGCAGCTGCTCTTCTGCACGCTAAGAAGGGTGTTTACGTCCATCGTCTATATCATGTGTGTCGCATGTTCGTTCTTCCCGAACCTGGGGGTCTATGCTCATATGTGTGTGTGCGTGCGTGCGCAGCTGTGCTGCCTCTTCATTGTTTCCTCGAACATTTTTCCCGTTTTCTTTTCGTGTTGGTGCTCGTCCTTCGCGCGTGAGGCGCGTTCTTTCTTCTGCGTGAGCGCGTCTTCCTCGCTCTTGTCTGCACCCTCCCTCCTCCTTCCTCCACCGGCACACCCACACACTCCTCTCCCTCTTTTCCTCCCTCTGTTCCTGCCGCACCTCGTCCGCCCCTGGTAAACTCTGGTTCAGCCCCATTACACGACCCTCACACGCGCGCGCGTACACACGTCTTCCTTTTTTTTGGAATTTGTGTGCGCATGTGTGCGTGTCTGCGTGCCGTTGCTTTCCCATGCTTGGCGTGCGCATGTACGCGTACCACAGGTGTAGGCCTCCGAGTCTTGCTTTTCGTGTGCGTGTGTGGACCCGCTTGTGTGTGGACCCGCTTGTGTGTGTGGATGCCTCCATACACCGGCGGCGGCAGCAGCAGCAACAGCAGCGGGGGCGAGGTGAGGGCGGGCACCGGCCGGACCATGCAGCAGCAGTAGCAGCAGCAGTAATAGATGGTCTTCAGTGGACGCACATGCGCGTTGCGTGCCAAGTGTAACTCCAGTCAGAAAAGAGAGCGAGAGACGAGGCGAGCGACAACGGCGTCGCGTGCCCTGGTGAACGGCAAACATAATACAAGGGAAGGGAGGAGGCCGCCACGTGTGTGTCGGTGCGCTGACGCCTTGCAGACGTCGATGAGACGTGACAGGGAAGAGAAGCGGAACAAGGTGTTGCCTCCGTTCCTTCCCTTCTTCGCGCCTTCAAGGTTGGACCTCTCTTGCACAGAGCTCTTTTCCTCTTCACGTGTACCTCCTTCTCCTGCCCTCTCGCCATCTGCTCTGCGCACATGCGCTTTCACTCTGGCGGGGACATGGCTAACCTGCCCTTGTTATCCCCACCCCTCCCCCACACGCACCCGCCGGGGTGGCGGTGGTGGCTCATGCCAACCCAAGCGGGGCTAAACACGCGGAAAGGAGATCGTGAGAAACCTGTGTCTGCGTGTGTGTGGGTCTGCGCATCGTGCGTGCAACAGGCTTCGTGGCATCGACGGCGCCGTGACTGCGCTGCACAGCAACTCAGCACTTCTGAGGCGCACACGCGCACAACGAGGTGGACGTTTCACGCTCATCTAGAGGCGCCTGCACATGTCGCCTCAGCTCCATGGTCGTGTGCTTCGCTGCTGCTGCGCCAACGCTACTTTGTGCCCAGCATCTGCCGCGCGTGAGGTCCATGTGGGGCTCATGACACGGATGACCAGTGTGCGCGTGCGCGGCAGCACTATGGCGATGCGCACCCGCGGCGCCAACTGGGGTGTGGCTGCTACAGTGTGCTCGTATCGGTGTGTGAGCAGTGGCACCTCGCAGCACCAGCAGCAGCACGTCGCCGCAGACGAGCTCCGCGCTGCTCTGCGTACGCTGGGACTCGCCGAAGAAAGCACAGATGCGGAGGTAAAGCGAGCCTTTCAAGCCTTTGCCATACAACACCACCCCGACACGAATGCTGTTTGGGCGGCAGCGCTGTCGAGCTCAGACGAGACGAGCAGCAACACCAGGAGCCAAGCACACGCGGCGGAGCGCATGCGACTTGGCACAGAGGCATACCAGCTCCTTCGGCGGATCCCATACGGCGTGCGGCAGCATATTCTACGCGGGGAGGGGCAGGGCGGTGGCGTTGATGTGCGAGGCCGGTTTCGTGGCCCACACGACGCCAACTTCACGTTTACGGCGGAAGAGTACGCGAAGGTGCAGCGGATTTACCAAGGCGACCGTCACCGTCGTCGGCGCCACCGCGGCGGTCGTGACAAGAGCGGTGGCGCTGGCGACGGCAACGGTGACGAAGATCTCTTCGACGCCCGAACGGAGGAGGGCCGTCGCCGCATTGCCCGACTGAACGAATTCCAAGCTCGTGTCGTGGAGATGCGCCGGCGAGGCATCCGCGACGACCTGCCGCCGTGGAGGGTCTACGAGAACGACAAGGGCGCCGGCACGGTGGGCGATAGCAGGTCAGCGTCAACAAGTGGAGGTGACGCCGGGGATGGACATCAGGAGCGTCACGGCAGCCGCGCCGCCGGCAGCGGCCCGCGCAACACAAACCGCCTGGGCCTGCACTTCTTCAATGTCACAACATCCAGCTTGAGGGAGGTGCGTGATCTCTACCGTAGCCGACCAGGCTTTGCGGGGATGGACGGCAGCTCCTACGACAACCCACACAGCGCCGCGCGCGTCGCGCCGGAGATCAGCTCCAACCCGCACCTGCGCCAGTACATCTTGATGAAAAGCCGTGCGCAGGAAAAGGCGATCGTAGACCGTGCCGTGGGGCGGCCGCTCCTGCTGTTCCTCCTGCTGGTTACCCTCTCGGCCGCGATGGTAATGATGGCGGCGACGGTTCGATCGTATCGCATGCGCATGCAGAAGGATGAGGACCTTCGCCGGCGTGACGAGGAGAGAGGCGGCGCATGAACGACGCGTGGAGTGAGGGCGGGGCGTGCAGTCAAAACACCGAAGCCTCCTGCACACCAATCGGATACGAGCCAGCTTCGCAGCGAAGGCGAAAAAAGGTAAAAAGGAGGCGCGACCACCACAACCAACAGAAGAGAGTTACCAGCAGCAGCAGCGGCTGAGGGGATGGACAGGTGTGCCTGTCTGCGAGTGTGCGCATGTGCATGTGCTTAGCGCTCAGCTGGATGAGAAGTAAGAATGGTGGTGAGGCGGAGGGGCGTCAGGTGGAAGGGCGTAAGGAGACGAAGTGTGGAACGTGGCCAGTGATCCCCCTTCCTCACAGGTGCAGAGAGACGCGCACGCATGCACACATACAAACATCAACTGCACACGTAGAAAATTCTGTGGTTGTGCTTTCTCTTCTCACGCCCTGCAGGAGTGAAGCTCGCTCGCTCTCCCCTCTGCCACGCATCCAGCTATTCTTGCATGCGATCTACGCTTACCAGGCCCTCGCCACCCATCGCCAGTGCTGCATTGTCGATCGCCAACGCCAGCTCTCTCTCCTTCTCTTCCTGCGAATCTCCTGCTCTTACGGTGATGATCTTTCGGCTACGTTACCATCTTCGCACACACGCGTACATACACGTGCACGCACACTCGAATCAGCGGCTCACAAAGGCGCGCGCGCCGCCACCCCCAACCTTCCCCCTCCCCCTTCCCCTCCTCCTTCGCCAGCCGTATCACACATACGCCGTCACGGACTGAGACCGACGAACTGTGTCGTTGCTTGCTTTCCATAAACGTCTATTCTCTTTCTCTTCTTTGGTTGATATCGCACACTTGCTGCTACACACACACACACACACACACGCACTCCTTCTTTTGGTGTGTGCATGCCTCTCCGGACTGTCCCTCTTTCTCAGTAGCTCCATCGTCGCCACTGCCACGCAACTCACGCGTCTCTTCATCCGGCGAAGCACTGTTTTCGTTTACAGTGTACGGTGGATACTCGGTCTTTGGTGCAGGTGACTACATCCTCTTTCGCATCTCCGTCCGCCCCGCTGCGCTGACCCCCCCTCCTACCTGCGTGCCCGCTCTCATTCCGATACTCCGACGCGCTTGCACACCCATTATGCGCAGCTGCTCGCTGGCACCACCCTCGATTCCCTTCCTTCACCCCCACTGCCCACGACCACAATCACCGCTACCACGTACACAGGCCTATCCCCATCCATACACATTGTGAGGGACCATATACTTATGGAGTCCCACACGGCGGTGACGCCGCCGTCACCATCATCACCACCTGCTGCTGATGCTGCAGTTTTGAACGGGGATGCCAGGGCAACGGCCACCCGACACTTCCACGTGCAACGCAGCAACGGTGGCGTCAGTGCCCTGGACCACGACAGCACCAGCAGCGAGCGGATCGCTGCGCCTGTGAGCGAGTTGGAGCCCACAGCCACGGCAGCGAGCTCCATGAACGCGGCGGTGCCCCACGGTGCCACCCACCCCACCGCGCGTCCTGCAGTGGATGCGGAGCAGTACTACCAAAACTTGTCTTCTCAAGCCGGCGAGGAGCCGTCGAGGGCAGACGTTGCGACCGCCGCGGTGGGGCGAAACGGTGACCTGCGTCGCGACAGCCCACAGCGGCAGCACCGCTCTGTCGCCCATCTGCACGCAGAAACCGTCGCAGTCGAGGACAGTACCCCCTGCCCGCACCGGGCGGGCCGCCACCATAATCATCACCACTGCCACCGCGCTCATCGCCGTACCCATCATAGCCACCCAGCAAGAGCGAGGAAAGCGGTGGTACCCAAAGCCACTACTACCACTGCTGCTGCGCCAGCTGCTGACACGCACCCGCGTACCTTCTCCCAAGACCTGCTCCTGGTCCAGCACTCCGGCACGAGCGACAGGAGTGGCAGTCGCGACTCTAGCTGCCCTTCTAGCAGCAACAGCGGCAATCACAGCACTCGCAGCTACGACACCTTCACAGCAGACTGCAGCTCGGCCACGAGCTTCATATCCCTCCAGACCCCGGTTAACTTGATCGACACGACATACCAAACGTTGTTTTCTCCGGAGCTGTCGCGGCTCAATCGCGAGGCCATCGTGGAGCGCATCGTCGGACATCGCCCGCGTGCGTACCACACGTGGGCGTGGCGCAAAGCAAGAGACTACCAGGAGCTGCACGCACTGAACATTCACAAGAACAGCGTGTATCAGCAGCCGACCACAGCTGCTGGTCGCTCCATAGTGATGGAAGCCGGGGCAGGGGGTGTGACCACGGCGCGCCTGCACGCCGCCTTCAAGGTGTCGCCGACAGCCTCCTCGCCGCCGCCGCTGGGTGACGTCGCCGGTGGTGTCTCCCTGGGCAGCGGGAAGGCGTCGTTGGAGACACCACTGCCGACCGCGCCGTCGGACCCGTCCTCGAGTCCAGTCGCCCGCGTCGTCGGGCTTGCGGACGCCGGGGAAGGCGTGAGCGACGCTGGAAGGTGCGCCATGGCGGAGAGTTTGGCCCACACATCGACCACCGCCGCACCGCCGCCGCCGGAGTCCCCTCCGGGTTCACATTTCTTGCCGACGACCGGCAGCTCCGACAAGGTGGCCGGTGGTTCGAGGCTACCACACACCTCTTCCTCCGCTTCAATCGATATGCCCTGTGAACTGATGAGCCAGCTCCCCATGTATACGATACCGACGTCGCAACAGGGGCCCGAGTACTTCAAGACGGCCGCCCAGGGCGGCAACAACACGCTGATCATCGTCATGATGGGCCTGCCCGCCCGCGGCAAGACATTCCTGGCGCAAAAAATTTGCCGGCTGCTGGGGTGGCACGGGAGCCGCGCGAAGATGCAGAACATCCAGGTAGCGTGGCGCCGCATGCTGCTAGACTGGGAGGCGGCGCACCCAGAGATGGCGGCTTGCGGCGCGCACGCAGAAGCAGAGCAGGAGAAGGAGCAGGAGCAGGAGGCAAGTGCGCCCGCTCGTGAAGGGATCGTCGCCGACGAGGTGCTGTCTGGCGAGCGAGGCGCCTCCCATGGGATTCCGCGACCTACAGGAACGCCAGCTGACGAGGGCACCACCACAGCCTCTTCACCGGCTGCTGCGAGCATAGCGCCGGCACCGCCCGCGTTTACTCGGCCAAACTGTCTTGCGCACACCAGCTCGACACCGGCCGCGCGCGACTTGGCGACGGGGTCCCTGAACGCATCCGCGCGGTGTGCTGTGACTGCAAGCCTGAGCAGCGGGTCCGCGCTGACTTCATCCACGCCCTCTGCGACGAAGACTACTGCGGCGACAGCCACCACCGCGAACGCCGCTTTCACAGCAGGGTACGGCTACACCTGCACCCTCTCCGACACTGGCGTCGCTGCAGGGCCACTGACGTCCGCGAGCACCTCCATTGTCTGCCTCGACTGCAGCGCATCACCCGTGTGCCCGTCCATGCAGGCGCACACGGCCTCCTCGCTCGAGGACAGCACCGCGATACCCGCATCAGACGTTGCTTCTGCCTCTTTATTATCAGGGACGCGCTTCCCCGCTCACGCGGTGGCCGACGTCACCGCGAATGGCCCGCGTGGTCTCGTCGCACGGCACTCGTCGACTGCCGCCATGTCAGCGGAGACGACGAGCGACGGCGGCGGGCCGAGCCTCGAGGCTTCTGCAGGGGCGTCGCCGCGCACGGCTGCCGGCGTCGACGGCTTCCCGCCGCCGCCGCCGGAGGTGCTGCGCACTCGGCACTTCCGAGAGCTCATCGAGCAGCCTACGAGCGTCGCTCGGCGCCTGTACCGCTACGCGCTGCAGAGATTTGCAGAGGACTGCCGCCTCTTCTTCCAGCACGGCGGCGAGGTGGTTGTGTTGAACGACGACTTCATTACAGAGGAGCTGAGGCAGGAGGCGGAGGCGCTGTTCCGCCCACTGGCGACGCAGTTCTTCTACATAGAGGTGATCCGAGACGCCGAGGAGGACCCGCTCGACTTCGTGCGGTGCAAGATTCGCGATCCGATGGAGTATCCGCTCAGCGTCATCGACCCCGCGTCGGCCTCTGACGACTTCCGCGAGCGGCTGGCATTTTTGGAGAGCGTTTACGAGACGCTGACGGAGGCTCCCAATACGAAGAAGAACGCGCTACAGACGCCAACCGCGCGTGCTGCTGGGGCTGCCGCGAGCGCCGACATCGCGAATGGCCTCGATGCCAAGGCGTCGGTCGAGCGTGACACGGGGCTTGCCTGCCCGCCCACGACGTCGCCGGAGTCAACGCACCACCGGCAGCAGTCGACGCGGACGCGCGGCTACGTGAAGATCATGAACTCGAGCACGATTGAGACCCACGGCATCTCTGGTTACCTGGCCAGCCGCATAATCTCTTACGTCATGAACCTGTCGCAGGTGAAGATCCAGCATCCCATCTACTTTGTGCTTCACGGCGAGAGCCACTACAACGTGGAGGGCCGCATCGGTGGCAACCCGCCGCTCACGGAACAGGGCATGCGGGACGCTGTGGCGCTGCTCGAGTTCCTTGACTCGCTGAAGCGCCACCTCGAACACGTGGACCGTGTGCAGCGCGCACATCATCACAATCAACAACGCCTTCGCTCGGGAGCGGCCGGCAACGACGAGGGCAGCAGCACGGCAGCTGAAGCTTCTCCAAACACGGCCAGTACGCTGGAGATGTGGACAAGCCAGCTGCGGCGCGCCATTCAGACCACTGAACTGAGCGAGCGTCTGCTGAACATCCGCACGCTGCGCTGGAGCAGCCTCAACGAGATCCACGCCGGGGTATGCGAGGACATGACGTACGCCGAGGTGAAGGAGCGCTACCCGCTCATCGACTACTTTAGCAAGCTCAACAAGTACAGCTTCCGGTACCCCGAGGGCGAGAGCTACCAGGACCTCGTCATTCGACTGGAGCCCGTCATCATGGAGCTCGAGAACGCCGACAAGGTCGTTGTCGTCGTGGCGCACCAGGCAGTGCTGCGCTGCTTGCTTGCCTACTTTGGCAGCACCTCGGCGGAGAGCAGTATCGGTGTCGAGGTGCCGCATCGCACGGTTTGGCGCTGCACGTACGATTCGAAGGGGATCGCCATCCTGGATGAGTTGAAGCTGGACAGCAATGAGGCGGGCTTCCACCTTCCGAGAGGAGAGGGCTCGCCAACGGCGTCGGCAGCGAACGCGTCGAGCGCCTGAGACAGCGATGATTGAAGGGCTCCGTCGCCCCTCCCTTCTCTACTGACCTCCGCGGCAACGGAAGGAGGGCACGAAGCAAGCGCCGCCAGCCATTGTGTGTGTGTGTGTGTGTAAGACGGCTGCGCCTCATGAAGCTGTGGGTGGCACGAAATGCGGGCATGTCGGCAGTGCCCTCACCACCCACAGCCCTCCCTTCGCCTTCCACGGAAGACGCTACGCGTGTCCATGTGTGAGGGAGAGCGCGCGCGGCCCACTTATACTCCGTGTGGTCGTCATCACCGTTGCCGCCGATCCCATCATCACCACCACCAAACCGCGCCGTCCGTGTACCGAGCGCGTCTGTTGGCGCCGCCTTCATAAAGAAAGGCATATCAAAAGCGGGCCGTGCTAGCGGGCGAGGCGGAGCAGCGGGCCGCCACAGCCACAGCGCAGACACCAACAAACATCACAGAGGACTGAATTGCAGAAGCGACTCACTAGCTCCTCCCCCCTGCCCCCATCCCGCCCAGCCCCACCACACCTCTTCCTGCTTGTGTATCTGCCCCATCGGCACAGGCCACACACACACACGCACAGACACCCTCTGCAGAAGGGCCACTGCCCTTCTCTCTCTACGTATTTCATGTGATTCTTTACGCTCTTTTCGTGCTCTTCCGCCTTACTCGTATGCTTATGTATGTGTGTGAGCTTGCTTGTATGCGGACGTGTGGAGATGGCTGTCTGGGTCTGGCTGACGGACGGACGGACGGACGGACGGTGTGTATATGGAGGGAGGGAGTCTGCTTTCGGGTTTGGATTTTTCTGGTGTGATGCTCGTTATCCTTTTCTCTTTTCGCATGTGTATATGCGTGTGCGGGTAGGCGTTTGTGCGTGTGTCTGCGTTGTGTCTGGCGGCTTCTTGTCGTCAGAGTTGTGCGCGGGGCTCACGCCTTTGCGCGCAATCTCCCCTCCCGTCCCTCTGACTGCTTTTTGTTCCCCGCAGCCGTGTTGCTCTCTCGCGTGTGCATGTGCATGTGCGTGTGCGTGTGTGTGTGTGTGTGCATCCGCGGCGTAGTCGACGTCGCATGCGCGCACGCGCAAGCACCTCGCCGTCCTTTTTCTCTCTCTTTCCTTTACGTCTTGCTTTCTTTTTGTATTTGCGTAGCCCGCCTATGACAACACGTCGCTCCTTCTTCTTCCTTCCTCCTTCCCCCCTCTCTCTCCCCCTCCTTCCCTATCACGATGACTACCACCACTCCGCCATTGCCTCTCTCTCCGCGTAACGTACACGTCAGCATTGGCGGATCATCATGCGCAGCAGCTCTCTTGTGCTTTCATGTTTCGATTATGAATGTCTTCTCCTCCGTCGGGGGCGCACAGGCACCGACACGGACGCTGCGTGCGTGCACGCCTACATGCACCCGTACACACCCGACTGCACCAAAACGACAACACGCCGTAGAGCAGACTAGCAGGGCGTCGTGGATGGGAGAGGAGTCGTCACCAACCGTGATGCCGCGGAGCAGGGAGGGAGGGAAGGGGCTGGGCTTGGCCTTTGCGTTGTTTTTTTCGCCTCTCCTCAGCCCGCCCGCCCCTCCTTCCCCGAGTCCAACTCTTGCGCCCTCCCTTTATCACCCCTGGCGGCATGCACCCCATTCGCCTGCACGCGCTGTGGCTGGTGTCGCTTCGCGTCCGTGCGTGTAGGCGCTGCCTCAGCACTCGAGACTGGCAAAGAACAACCACAACCAACAGTGCACAGCGGCATGCCTGCACACTCATAAGCGCGCCGACTGCTCGGACTTCTCGCCACTCCGCACTTTTCTCTCTTCGTTCCTTTAATGTTTCCGGCTGACCACCATCGACATCCTTCGTCATCCTTCCCTCCCTCTCCCTGATCCCCATCACCACTGCAATACACGACCGCCTTCAGTAAGCACTTCTCTTGCTCCCTCTTCCCTACCTTGCAGACCCCCACCCTCTGCGGCGAACTGCCGTTGCGTTCCTCTCTCCTGCTGCAGGCAAGCAGGCTTCAGCGACGGCGGCGCCATAGGCCATCACGTACACCTAACGCGTACACAAGGCGCGCACACACATACATCTATGTGTATATAGGTGGGTCGGCCGTGCGTGTGCTGTGCTGTGCTGTGTTGTGTGTACGTGCCACGCCTCATCTCCACGACCTGACGTGGGGCTTTGCCTTTACATTAGACGACCGGAGTTGAGTAACCGTAAATCGTGGACGGAGGTGGTTAGCGTGCTGCGCCCGCCCCGCCCTCCCTGTGTTTGTGTGTTTGGTATCCTCCCGCCTCCTTCACCAACAGAGCGGGTGCCTTCGTTGGGCACACACACACACACACACACAGCCAGAGACATAGACACAGACACAGACACCAGCGCCTGCTTTCCTTCAACACATAACAGAGGACATTACATCACTGCCGTCACAAAGCCACGCTTGCACACTACGCGGGTGGTGGTGGCGGGTGGCACTTGCGCTGTAGCGCATGCTGAGAGGAGAACGCGGGACTGAACCCTCCCCCCTCCTTTCCACCGGCCAAGACCGGCTGTTTCCGCGCTTCTGCTCCGTATATATATATATATATACTCATCTTGTGGCTGCTGTTTCTCCGGTTCGTTGCCTTCTTTATTGGCCGCGGCTCCTCATAGACGCGCTCTTGCCATCACGAAGGTCTCCGTGTGCATCTCCGGGCTACTCCGAGGTCCGCAACACGAGTTCACCTGTCCTTGGTCCGCCTTTCTTACCGCCAGCCCCCGAGAAGAAGACGCGTCTCTCTCTCTCTCTTTGCGTGGAAGAGAGCATAACACACGTTAAGCGCAGAGAGGCAACCGACAAATCAGTTTTTTTTTTATTTATTCTCGTCTCGTTGTGGCTGCAGCTCTCTTGTTGCGTGGCTGTGTGACTCTCCAATGCCACTGCCACTGCCGCCACGCCTTTCTTTTTCGTTTTTGAAGGGTTTCCCACGTTTCGTGTTGCGGTCGTCGCCATCGCCTTCTTCTTCGTGTGCCACTCGCCTAAGATCAACTACCGTCTTTTCATTTGTGGGCGTGCGCGCGTG
Source organism: Leishmania infantum JPCM5 (assembly GCF_000002875.2). Taxonomy (NCBI): domain Eukaryota; phylum Euglenozoa; class Kinetoplastea; order Trypanosomatida; family Trypanosomatidae; genus Leishmania; species Leishmania infantum. Next base: position 372,913 of record NC_009391.2, read on the forward strand.
TGTGTGTGCATGTCGATATAGGCTTGCCTGCGTTCCCTCACGGATCGGTTCTCTGCACTCGCGGTCCGTCGGATCCTCCCTCACGCTCTCCGTGTGTGTGTGCGTGCGTGTGTAGAGCGGCTTGTCCATTCCACTGCCTGGTCTGGCGTTCAGCTCCCCTGCATTCTCTGAAGATTCGATGCGCCCTATCTTTATGGGACTCTACCCGACACGCTCCTCGCGTGCTCGGTGCTGCACGACCGCGGCTGGCTTTGCTGCGTCGGCGCGCGGCACGGCCGCCACCGCCGCCGTCGCTGCCACGACCACGACCACAGACGCCGTAGCTGCCGCCTCCGCTGCTCTCACTGCCATACCACCACCACTCCGTGCGCTGCACAAGATGCGCAAGCTTACCGACTCCCATATGCGGCGGCGATCTGTGGCAGATGCCTTGTCTTACACCCCTTCCTCCTCCGTCGCCCCAACGCCGCCGTCGCTGCCGATGCTGGCTGCCAGGGCCACAGCCGTGCAGGCGCTGAACAGCCTGTCGTTGCAGACAGCGCCCACCTCGACGCAGCTGGCCAGGCTGCCGGTGCGCGTACTCACGCAACTCGTGCAATGGCGTCGGGCACGCAACTACCGCGCACCGGTGTTGGCGTCCGCGGCGGGCGACGCTGACTTGTGTGGCGGTCACTTCGGCACTTGGACTACCCGCGCCCAGCGCCGTGGGTTGGCAGCGCGTCTGCGCTCCGGCATCCGATGTGCGGCGGCAATGAAGGCGCTTGAAGCAGCAGCAAACACACAGCCAGCGGCAACGCCGTTTGTGCTGCTCGCGTCCGCCTCCCCTTCCTGTTCTTGCGGCGCCGCGCAGTCGATCATCTCTGGCTCGGCGGCAACCTCTGCGGACTCGTCTAGCACCGGGGCCGCCGTCGCCACCCCAGCCGGCTCGCTGCACACAGCGAGGCGCTGCTACTCCTCCGCCGCTAGCGCAGACGGTCCAACCGCCGCCACGGCAGCCGCATCTGCTACGCCACAACTTGAGGGTGCCGCTTCGCGTGCGGCAGCTGGCAGCGCTGCACGCGAAGCAGAGTGCAGTGAGCACCGGCCGGATGCGCGTGAAGGCAGTGCAGCCGACAGCAGCAGCAGCGCGCACGAGAGGTTCACGGAGGAAGAGAAAGCGAATGAAGATTGCGAGACAGCCGCGGTGCCGTCTTTCGCCGAGATCTACTATGCGTTCCGCACCCTTCAACTCGTCCAGGATGATGGCCGCGTTGTGCGCGAGTGGACGGCAGCGCATGTGAAGCAGGCGTATCGGACACTGGCGAAGCAGCTGCACCCCGACGTTGCTGGCGGTGACGACGAGCTGATGGAGCAGGTGAACACGTCCTACGACATGCTCATGGGCTTGTCCGCGGAGCTGGCGGACAACTACCGCATGTGGCTGAAGACGGGTGGTGAGGCAGAGCTGCAGCTGCAGCGCGCTCACCATCAACAGGAATTGCTCGGCTCTCGCTGGACGTCCCGTGAAGTGGAGCAGCTCATGATGGTTGGATGGTGCGCCACGCTATCTGGCTTCGCCATGTACGCCGTGTGGCGCGCTCTCTACGGCACCTCGCCGGTGGTCAACTCTGTGGGTGGTACAACTGCTATCGGAGGCAGCGCTGTCAGTGGCTGCAGCCAGGTGCATTGCGGCATCAACGTCGCGGGCGTGCACCCCGTTGGCACTCGACTGACGCTTCCGCGGGCAGGCGCAACAGTGTCTACGGCCGCGGGCGTGCAGTACGGCGTGGTGAGCATCGGCAACAGTGCGCTGTGGATGCCGCCGCATCTATCCTTCCAGATGCTGCAGCTGGTGCGAACGGCCGTGTCGCGCTACGCCTTGGCGGTGGCGCTCACGCTGGCGGCTTGGATGAACACCGTCATGCTGCAGCGCGTTCTTCAGCGGATGCTCAGCGGCGGCGATGGCGAGATTGCAGGTCGAGGGAGCACCGAGGGGAAGCGAAGGGACGGCGGCGGCAAGAGTTAGATTCGTACTGAGAGGGGGCGAGAGCGGGATAGAGAGTGAGGAAGCGCTGACGGCCCTCTTCGCTCTCGCTGTTGCTGCTGCCGCCAGCACCACACCTGCCCCTGTGCTTCCTTTCTTCTCTCTCCCATTCTCTGCGCCCTTCTTCAGTATCGAAGTGCGTTGTGCTTGTGCACGTGTAGCGCGTCCTATCCTTATCCATAGACCCCCCTCCCCCTCCCTCTCTACTCTCCCTCCCTCTTCTCCCTCCCCCTCTTCCCTCCCCCACCCTTGCCAGCCGATTCGATTGGTGGAACAGCATGAGAGGAGCGAAGGGTGGGAGTAAGAGAGCAGCGGTGGCGGATAAGGGCGGGCGGCGGTGGTGATGGTGCTTCGTTTCATCCAACTAGATGGCTCTGTCTTAACAGTGATGGCTGCTGCAGTGGGGTGGTTGGTCAGGTGGTGATGGTGGTGGTGGTGGCGGCACTGGTAGAGGACGACCCGCGTTCATGGTGCCCTTTCTGTTTTTTTCTTAGCGCGACAGAGCGCCATCATGACGGATAGCGGCGACTTGTAACAACTGCCGCTGCTGCTGCTCCGAATAGGCTTCCTCTTCCGCTGGTTCTTCGCATGGCCGGCATCGCATATCTATATACACATATATATAGAGAGAGAGACAGACAATATACATGTGTGTGTGCGTGAACATATAAATGACGTTATGTTTGTTTATCTTTTTATTTTTATTTCGCATGTGGCTGCGTGGCTGTGCGGTGAAGTGTCTCCTCGCTTTTCTGCCACGGTGGCCCCCTCTCTCTCCCCGGATGATGGAGGGGCACCTCAGTGCGTGGTATCTAAGGCTCCAGTGCCCACTCTGTGTCGGGGAGGCCAGAGCGAGTCATCGCTGCGGATGTTCGCGGCCACACCCTGGATGGCGTTTCATCGGAGAGACCTGCGAGAGCGAGCCCGCTTGCACCATCCACATGATAGGCAAAAAGTGCCCGCGCGACTCGAGCGTATGCCACACCCGACCCTCGCACCGCCTGCTGGGTGTGGGGCGCCTGAGAGCCACCCTACGATGCGCGGGGTGGGTGGGTGGCGCTTGAGGGCACGGGCCCTCCTCGGGCGACCGGGCCGGCGCACTGCTGCAACGCGTGTCTACCGGTGCTTCGCACCACGCGGATGCGGTGCCTGTGAAAGGCCGGGGCTCGAGAGAGAAGTGGAGCTCCTGTTCTACGGCAAGCATCGGGCGTAGGGGCACAGCTACGCTACACGGTTATACCTCTTGCTGTTTTTCTTTTCCTCTTGTTGATAAACGGAGTTTCGTGTGTCTGTCTCTGTTTCGTTCTGGGAGTCTCTGCGTCTTGTCTCTACTACGGGTCCGTCCCTCTCCGTGATTCTCCATGCTCCCTCTTGTGTCCTCGCACTCGCGCGGACTCCGACTTTCGATAGAGTATCTCGTGCATCTGTGCAAAGGTCTGCCTGTGTGTGTGAAGCGCGTGCGCTTGAGAGATAAGTTTTCTTGTCTCGCCGTTGCTCGCGCGGGAGTTGGTAGACACACCGGCCAGCACGCATGTTGTGAGCGAATCAGCGCAGGTGAGGGCGGAGTGGGGGTGCTGGAGAGCTTTTGCGGTCGCTGTCTCGCTCGCTTTCTTGCAGTTCTCTGTCTCTTCCTCCCGCGCGCTTCCTCACGTTTTTCGTTTTGTTTTCCGACGGCCCCTCCCCTGCCCGTCCGTGCTTGCACACGCCTCTTACTCCTGCGCTCCACGTACAGCGGATTCGTCCTACATGGGCAATCCAGCAAGTCGTGGCACTGTGGTCATCATCATCATCATCTCTTCCCTTTCCTTTGCCGGTCCATCCTCCGCCGATCTCCTCATCAACGGCTCACACACACACACACACACACACACACACATTCGCATGTGTTTCCCTGTGGTTTTCCTCTACCACAACAACCACCGCGATGCCCAGTCACATTGCTATCGGATACGCGCTGGCATCGCAGTACAACCAGCCGCGTCTGTCTGAGACTGAGCACCCTCACTCGCACGTAAACGCAGAGAGAGAGGCGCGCAAGGACGTGTGAGGCACTCAGACCCGACACGCTGTGTGCCACACGCACACTGCCGCACAGCCCCCTCCCCTCTCATTGCCAGTACCGCCCAGGCCACCATATTACGTAGCGGAAGTGGCAAGAGCTCTCCTTCCTCCTCTACTCTCCCGCTCTGTCGCGCCGCTGTTCCTGTGTGCACCTCCGCGCACTCTTCGCGGTTGTTGTCGGGAACCCCTTCCGCTCACTGCCGCCGCCGCCGCCGTAGCCGTAGCCGAGCGCACACACTCACTCGACTTTTTCAGCATGTTCTGGCGTGCGTCCCCACGCGCGATTCCTTTGGCCTTTTCTTTGTGTGTGCGCGTGCGCTAATTGCACCGCCATCCGTGTGTACCCCCCCTCCATCCCATCTCATCTCCACCTCTCCGTCCTTTCCACCTTCCCTTAGCATCACCCGCCCATCAGCGCCGTCGTGGCCGCGTGTGTTCGTGTTTTCGCACGCTCTCCTCCACCTCGTCTTGCCCCACCTGACCTTCTTGTGTTGATTGTAGGGCATAGCTTGCACCCTATCTCTCCGCATCGTCTGATACACCAGCGACCGTGAAGAGGCCGCACCAGTGGTGTGCGGAATAGCGTGCGCAGGCTGTTTGCCACCACAAGCCGTCTGCAGCCCCCTCCCCTCCCCTGCCGTCTGCCTTTCCGTTTTGAAAGCGAAAGAAAATGCGCCTGCCATCGCTGCCCTTCCGGACATGTCTCACCCCCTCGGCTGCGACCACCATGACGGCGAGAACTGGGTACCACCTCAAGCGGGCATCGTGCGCCGCTGCGGTGTTCTTCCACTCGAGCCACCGCTGCTGCGCTGCTGTCGGCGCTGCCTCTCTGTGTCGGGTTTCTCTCCCTTGCCACCCACTGCTGCTGCTGATGGCGATGCACAGTGACGCGGCGACGATCTCGCCGGCGGTAGCTAGCCCTCAGCGTCTGCGTGGGCACACCACCTCCGCGCGCGTCTCACGGTCGTTGCCACCGCTATCCTTGACCTCGTCGCTGTCTCACGCCTCCTCGTCGTCTGCTCACCGCTGCCCCCCCATCGAGGCATTCACGGCGAGTGGCGGTCACTCCGCCATGGCGGCGTGTTGCATGGCGCGCCGCCACGCCTCGACTGGTCGCCGCCCCACCTTCACCGAAATCGCAGAGGCGCTACAGGTGCTGGAGGTTAGCATCGACGTGGACCCGAAGGCGCTCAAGAAGAGGTACCGCGAACTTGTAAAGAAGAACCACCCTGACGCTGGTGGGGAGGAGGCGACGATGGCCCGCGTCACTGTCGCCTACGAGCGCCTCAGCGAGCTCACGAATCGGGAGAGGGAAGAGTTTAAGCTGCAGAAGAAGATGTTTCACAGCGGCAGCGGTGCGTCTTCGGCAGCATCGCGGCGCTACCGTCCCAGCCCACCGGGCGGCTTCGGGTACGCGGCTCCAGATGAACCGTTCCAGGCACAGGCAGCGAACATGTACGGGCAGTATTATCAGCAAGACGCCAACAACGCCTACCACCGGGCACACGACAAAGGGCACAACGGCTACTGGAACCACTTCCACAACCGCGGCGGCTCCGGTGGCTTCGCCGAGAACCCCTTCACTTCCAGAAGTCCGTTCAGCATGTACGCGCAGGCACAGCGCGCCCGCTTCATGCCGCCTGGATCGCTGCTCATCCAAGGGTTGGTTGTCTACCTTGTCTTGTCCACCATGTTCCTCTTCGCTTATCGGTCGTACCGCGACTGGCGGCACGATGACGGCTGGCGCATGTCGGAGAGCCTGGCGCGACATGAGCAGATGGAAGAGCTGCACCGCATTCGACAAGAGATGAACGAACGCGCGCGCGCCATGCAGCACCTCGACGACGAAGACGCGACCGCCGCGTCGTACCGCAGTCGGCAGTACGTCGGGGAGTCGCCCACGGCTCGCGCGTACGAGTACGCCCGTCAGCGCCGGATTCAAATGATGCAGGAGCAGCAAGAGACTGCCGCGAACCTGCCGGAGCTGCGCGGGTGGCCTAGGATCGGGGAAGACAAGGGGCGCATCATCAAGCGTGCGCAGGACCCGTCTGGCATTGTATTCTTCGAGCCTCGCAAGGAGGACAGCCGGCGCCGCCAGATCGAGAATCATCGCAGGGGCAGCGGCTTTACGCGCGCCTCTTCGAATGAGTCGCCGCCGCCACAGCTGAACGAGGCTGCTCAAGTTCCTCTGTGTGACGCGGCGACTGCGGCGGCGGCGACTGCATCGTCGCTTGCCGCAGACAGCAGCGCCCCGCTACCACCCGAAGCGAACGTCAGCTCAGTTGTGGTGAAGCCGGTGGGTAGTGAGCAGGAGGCGCAGGCCGTCATGCGCGGCATCTTCGGTGATCTTCGCAAGATCGTCTCGTAAAGAACAGGCACGTTCGTTTGCACCTCCCTTTTTCGATGCCGCGGCTGTGTGCACACGTGTGAGCCTGCGTTGTGGCTGATCATGATTTCTTTGATGCTGTTGTTGATTGATCTACGTGCGTCGTGATGCCGTGGCACCATGCCCCTCTGTCTCCTTCCCTCTGTGCATAGGCGCGCACCAGGGCGGCAACAACGGGGCGTTCTCTGCATATGTGTGTGTGTGTGACTCCCGCCGGTTGCGCATGCACGTGTGCGTGTGCACGGAGCACCCTCAGCGGGCTACCACGGCTGCCGGTACGTCCACGGACTCTCGCACCTCTCTCGCCCGCGTCTTCTTCTTCGCTTCGCCGCCATGCGTGCGTGTGTGCAGTCCACGGCTTTCGGTTGTGATGGCGCATTCTTCGACAGTGGTGTTCTTCGTCCAAAGGGCATCTTCTCCTCCCCTAAAGTCTTCCTCGTCCTCACCGCTGTTCTTGTCGCTCACTTTCGCTCGGCTGTCGTACTCCCCCCGCGCTCACCCACAGCGCGCATCTGCCTGCGCCTCCGTTGGCGTCCTGCGGCAGGGTTGCGCCTGGCAGCATATGCTTTCTTACTTCGTGATCTGTTCGTGTATACGTACACACCTCTCCCCCTTCCTCCCTCTCCACAAATCGACCGACACACACACACACACACACACACACACACACGTCTTCTTACGGACGCGATCAGTGCGCTGGAGCGCAACATACGCACTGTGCACTGACGATGTCTTCACCATCTTCCAGCTTGCCTGCCGCCGCGTCCTTGCCAGCAACGCACGCCACTTCACCAGGTGCCTTGTCCTCTGCGGTAGTATCATCTCCAGCGCCCATGTGCACGCATTTTCCGCTGCCGCCGCCGCCGCAGGAGGGGCAACAGGCGAATAACCGAAGTCTCAGCAATGACACGCACGCTGGTCAGATGGTGCGGGAGCAGCAGCAGATGATTGAGCAGCTCATGAGCACCGGGCTCGTGCAGGCGGCGGACCTCCTCGACTTCGGCTTCAGCACCGCGGAGCTCCGCGCCGCCGGGCTGCACCTTCCACCGCTGCACCACCGCGCTGGCGAGCAGACCAAGGGTGTCCTGGAAGCTGCACAAGCCGAGTGGATGGCAGATGACCACGGTGAGGCTTGTCGCCGCCGCGGGGTGCCTCGGAAGCGCGCTTGGTGCGACGACGCAGCACAGGCACGACCGCAGAAGAACGAGCGCGCGACACCATCGCCTGCTATTAGTGGCGCTGCCGAAACCGCGCTGTCTGCTGCGGAAACGACCAGAGAGCCGCAGACGCTCGCAAAGTCTGTGGCGACGCCTGCCTTGCTGTCGGAGGAGACGCGTGCACGGAGCCTGCACGCCGCGAAGCTCGTGGAGCAGACGCAGAGCCTGCGGCGGCACCGCGGTGCTCAGGAGTGTGCTCGGTGGCTGTGCTACGACGATACAGACGACGAGGAGGTGTCCAGCACCGCATCAACAGGGACGTCCTCGGGGGAGGCAACCTCAGCGCTCGCCTCGATGGCGCGGGCGGCGGAAACGCTGCCGAAGGCGCGCTGCAACACGGCCCTCGCCTTCAGCGGACTGGACGTAGCGGTCGTGAAGGAGATTGCGCAGCGACTGCAGGAAGAGAGCGGCCGCGACGCCTCCGTTGAGAGCCGCCGCACACGCGAGTACCTCGAGTCCCGTGAGAATGGCAATACCCCCTACATGTAAAGCCGAGCTAAATGCAGAGTGTATACACCGCGTTCGAGGGATGCACACACTAACATACGCACGCCGAGGTGCATGGGTGGCGGCATGTGCGTGCGCGCGAGTTTCTAACGATGCACTGGACCATCGTTTCCTTCCTTCTTTTGGTTTTTGCTTTGAACCGCGCATTCTCACCCTGCCCCTCCTCTTCCTCGGCCTCGCACCGTCGTGCTGCTGCGTTAATTCCCAGCCGGAACATAGATTCGCTTGCTCGTCTCCCGCCTCATCCCTCCTCAGCACACGCACACGGCCTTGCTACGTGGCGCTGACGACGAGGGGTGGAGAAAGTAGGCGCCAAGACGCGCACGCAAGTATAGAGAGGCGTAGGCGTGGGGCGCACGTGCGGGTGAGCCGTCGCAGACGCGCACACACCCGGTGATATACTGCACAGATGATAACTGGGACGCTAGCACGCACGACCGACTTCGATAGAGCCCCTCGCCCCCTCGCATCCCTAACACGAGGTACCGACTTGTTCGCCTGCTCCACCACCGTTCTTTGGAGGGGGTGGGGTGGGAAGGGCAGCATGGCCATAGAAGACCGTACCCGTGCGCTCATACACATGGCCCACGCAGACACTCGTACACCTAGCCACTGCACATGCCCACGGGCGCATTCTGCTTCCTTTCTCATCACGACCTTCGTCGTCTTTCCTTCGTGCGTGTGCGCATGTCTCGTATGGTCGCTTGCGGATCGGCGCGGCATGGCAGTCTCTCTGTCTCTTTCTTTTCGTATGGGCGTAGGTGTATGTGTACGCTGCGCGGTGCTCACGAGCGCGCGAACCCCAACGAGTAACCGCTTCGGCGTCGCACATCGCAGTGCATTCCGCGTGACGCAGCATCCGCCTCCCTCTCCTTCCGTTGGCACGCTCTAGGTCAGTCGACGAAGAACACCCGAAGGACATTGCACCGGTATCCTCAGCACACCATGTGATGACTCCTCCCTGCCTCACAGACTGCCAGTGCTCTTCCTGCTCGCCAATAGACATCTGCTCTGCATCATTCTTTTCCTTTCTTTCCGCACCATCACCAACGCGGCGATGTGCCCCCCTCCCTCTTGCTCTCTTCCCTCCCTCTCTCCTCTCTTCCACCCTACCCCCCTCCCCTCCACTCACACACACGCATGCTAACATACGCAAGAGCTTCGTTACGTAGGCCGTAGCCGTATCTCTTTCTCGGTCTGTCTGTGGCCCGCGCCTCGTCGAATCGTTTTCCGTTTTGTATCGCTCATTGCGTAGCACTTGTATCGACCCACCGTTCACCTTCTCTCTCCTCTCTCTCCTCCCTCCCTCCCTCTCGGCAGCTCGTGAGCGTCGACACGCGTTGCCGTGCCCGCGCAAGTGTTTGTGTGTGTGTGTGTGTGCATGCCACGCCCGCACTGTGTTCCTGTTACTTGATACTAGTGCTTTCTGTCGCTGCCGTTATTCTTCCTCGCTTTCTTTTTCTCTTGTTCCCTCTGTTGGCCTCTTCTCCCTTTTCAAGAGACATGCCGCCGTCTCAGCCTCCGATCGAGGGCGGTGCCAACCGCATCATCATCGTTGGCGGCGGCCTCGCCGGCGTCTGCGCAGCGCACTCAATTTTGCAGCACGGTGGCAGCGTACTGCTGCTCGACAAGTCCGCGTTTCTCGGCGGTAACAGCACCAAGGCGTCTAGTGGGATCGCCGGCACGCCGACGCAGGCGCAGATCGACTCCGGCGTGCTCGATGGCGTGAAGCTGTTCACGGAGGACACAAACCGCAGCTTTCATGGCGTGCAAGCGGGCGAGAAGCCCGGCCCCGTCTCGCCACTCGTGTCGGAGATGGCGCGTCTGTCCGGTCCGTCGCTGGACTGGCTTGTCCGATACTTCAACTGCGACCTGTCGAAGCTCGGCTTCATGGGCGGCCATAGCCGTCCCCGCACCCACCGCGGCAAGGAGAGGTTCCCTGGCATGGCTATCACGTACGCGCTGATCAGTGCGCTGGAGGCGGTGCAGAAGGTAGACCCCGCAAGGGCCCGCATCTTGACGAAGGCACGGGTGGTGCGCCTAGTGCGCCACCCGCTGGATGGACCGGTCACCGGTGTCGTCTTTCAGGACCGCGAAGGTAACCAGCATATGGAGCGGGGTGCCGTGGTGATCGCGACCGGCGGCTTTGCGGCAGACTTCGCCCAGGACGACTCGTCGCTCATCGCCCGGTTTGCCCCGCAGCTGACCAAGTTTTCCACGACGAACGCCGATCACGCGACCGGCGACGGCATCAAGATCGCTGAGCAAGCTGGCGCCGGTCTTGTCGATATGGACCGCATTCAGGTGCACCCGTCCGGCCTCGTCGACCCGCGCGACCCTAACAACCACGTCAAGTTCCTGTGCGCCGAGGCGACGCGCGGAGCCGGTGGCATCGTGGTCGACAGGCACGGGCAGCGCTTCGTGGACGAGCTGGCGCGCCGCGATCAGGTCAGCGCCGCCATGCTGAAGCACGACGGCGCCAGCCCCTTTTATCTTCTGCTGAACGAGAAGAGCGCCAGGGAAATGGAGTGGCACTGCAAGCACTACGTGGGCCGTGGCCTCATGAAGCGCTACGCCAGTGGCCACGAGTTCTGTAAGGCTACCAGGATAAAGACCGAGGCCCTGGCGGCGACGTATGCGCAGTACAAGAAGGATGCCGCGGTCAACGCCGCCTCGCGCGGTGCCGACTCCGGCGCCGCAGGAGCCGCGAAGCGAGGTTTTTTTTCCTCTCTCTTTGGCCTTGGCGAGAAGCGAGTGGCGGCGGGCACTGCGGTAGCCAAGGACAGCAGCCGCGGCACCCCCGACCAGTTTGGCAAGACGGTATTCCGCAACGTGGACGCCTTCAGCATGGAGGGCCCGCTCTACGTCGCGTGGATCGCGCCTGTTGTGCACTACACGATGGGTGGCTTGCACGTCAACGAGCGCGCCGAGGTGCTAGACGCGAAGACGAAGAAGCCGATTCCTGGCCTGTACTGCGCCGGCGAGGCCGCTGGCGGCGTGCACGGCAAGAACCGGCTCGGCGGCAACTCGCTGCTGGACTGTGTCGTGTACGGCCGCGTGGCTGGCGAGGCGGCGACCAAGTACCTATTCGCCACATACATGGGGCCCTTCTCGAACAACCGCCTGAACACAATCTACTCGCACCTCGCCATCGAGGACCTGCCGCTGGTTCCGAAGGCAGCCGCCCCCGCCAAGCCGGCAGAGGCGCCAGCCGACAGCAAGGAAGCTTCTGCTTGCAGCGACGCTTCCCCGGCGACCGCCGTGGATGGGGAGAGCAAGGGCTTGAAGCGCTACACTCGCGCGGAGGTGGCGAAGCACAACAAGGAGTCGGACTGCTGGTGCATCGTGCGCGGCCTGGTGCTGAATCTGACTGAATTCCTGCCGGATCACCCAGGCGGCAAGCAGTCGGTGCTGATGTACGCCGGCAGCGATGCGACCAAGGAGTTTGACCTGGTGCATCAGCCGGAGGTGATCGACAAGTATACGCCGGACGCCATCATTGGTGTTGTGTCGGACTAGACGTCAGCCCTGTCCCCTCACCTCCACATGCGTGCGAGGGGCAGGGAGAAGGAGGGAGGGAGCGAGCGACGGCGAGGTGTGTGTGTGTGTGTGGCACAGGTGCTCAACGAAGAGAAAGAGGCGGGCAAGGAGATGACAGGGACACCACCACCCCGAACGCACCGTGTGTCCGCGCGCCTCCAGCACCACCGCTCCCCATGGGCCCCTCCCCCTTCTACAACGTCCCTGAATCGCTTCCAGCATGCTCTGCATGCGTTGTGTTTTGTTTTGTGTCTGTCCCCTCCCTCTCTCCTTCCCAAGCACACGCACATCTTATACACTTGGTTCATACATTATAATATGCACATACCTATCTATCTATATAGATGTACGCCATGCTCTTTAACGCTTCGCCGTGTGTTGTGCATCTCTCAGAAGCAGCCCCCCTCCCTTCCCCTCCCCCCATTATATCCTTATCCAGTCCTCCCTCCCTCCTTACTGCACATGGCGACATGATATAGTAACGGCCAAACGAGCCTAGAGGAGGAGGGGTGACGATCACAACGTACGAAGAAGCGAGAGGCTGAGGGGTGCTCTGCTGATAGAGACGCGGACTTGTGAACGCGTGCGCACCGGCACGCTGGCCTCCGCCTCCGCCTCCCACCCCACTCTCTTCCTCGATAGGCGCACCTGTCACCAAATTCTTACAAAACTCGGATCCCACATGCGAGTGGGGTCTATGGCATGCACGTTCTTGCTGTTGCGTGGGGACATCAGGTCCAACGCGTGCGCCACGGCAGCTGGCGTCCCTCCCCTCCCTCCAGGGGCGCGCCCCTTCGGTGAGCTTCGCGCTCTGTCCCTTCGCTTCGTTCGAGGTGCTCTGTTTTCGTCGTCACGTTACGAACGCCCCCGCCCTCCAAGGAAAAACGGACAAGAAGGCTAACCCATAAAACGTCGAAGCAGCAGCGGCAGCCGCCCGCACAAGTGCGGCGCATCCAGACACGCACCCACTCACCAGAGGGCACGTCAAGAGATTCTGGGGTTGAGCGAGTGCGTTGACGTGCACGTGTGTAGGCGGGCCAGGTGCTTCGCGTTGTCTTGCTTGGTCTTGTTCTTTCCGCCTTTTCCTACTCCTTGTGCCACTTTTCTGGAGCGTGCGTGCCTATCCTTGTTCTTTTCCCGCCATCCTAGGGAGTCGAGCCGTAGGGAGGCCTGCGCGGTTCTAAATGTGTGGGGCGATGCCTTTTCATCAGCCGGGTCTCTCGACGGCACCAGAGGAGTTCGAGGAGAAGCGACTCGATGTGCACTGTCCCACTCCCCCACCTGTGTTGCTTATACATATATGTGTGTTCCCTCATGCATGTTTTTGTCTAAGGCACAAGTGTGCAGAGGGGAGAGCGTGCTGCAAAACTTGTAAGCGGAACTCTATCGACGATCAGACACAGCGGATCACGGATGAACACACACACACACACACACACACACGTGGAGGAGGCAGACGATGCCCGGGCCGAAGACGAGACATGGGATTGTTCGTGCGCGGTACCACATACGTGCGCCCATGAATAGCACTGGAAGTCTCTCCTGCTCCCCCCTCCTTCCCCTCTTTTTTTTTTATGCCTTTGTGCAGGCCACACATGTGCGCGCGCAGTGTTGAAGCCCTGCCGGCCCTCCCTCTCCCTCCCCACCACATCTTTCATCCCCTTCACGGCGTTTGCCGAACAATGAAGCTTTACGCGAGTAGAGTGCGTGCGCTCGTTTCTGACAAGGGGGGAGGGAGGAGCTTGATCAGCTGCGCCTCCCAACTGCACGAGGAGGCGGCCACCACCCACACGGAGAGACGTTTATGCTTTACACATCACAGCTCTTCCGCACCAGGGGGCACACCACCCATGCTCGGGGGGGGGGGCGGGCTCGCCGCCCTCTACGGGAGCAGACACCGCTGTCATGGGCCAAGAAATGGCTCAGATCAAGAGGAACATGAAAGGAGCCGCCAAGCGCTTGTGCCGCCACAGAGGTCTACCGCGAAGACACAGCAACAACGGCAGTCCAAGCGGAACCGGGCGGACCGCAATGGAGGACAACGCTAGCGGCAACGGCAGCCTCCTGTTCCAGCGCGGCGACCTGCCGCGGCACCTCGGTGCAAAGGCCGGATGCTCCACACGGAGGGCTAACTGCATTGGGGGCGGTGCCAAGCGAACGGGGGAGCGCAGGAGAGGGTCACGGCACGGGGTGGCTGCAGGGCTGCTGGCGGCGGCGGTGCGGGGGTGGGGCGCGCCCGCGATAGCCGCAACGTCACCTGGGCGGTGGCAACCCTTCCTCGATATTCTTTTTTCCCTTCAGCGCTGGCCGCTGGACGGGCGGCCTTCAAGTACCGCTATGAAGAGTCGCTGCATGGATTCTACACCGGTGCTGGACCATGCACCGCTAAACATCCACTGCCCCCACGCACCGCCATCTTTTACGAAACTGACAGCCATCGGCTATGCAGTGGGCGACGGGCAACGCACACACGCAAACACGAGTCCAATCAAAATGCAGAGCTGGCAACGCCCCCTATTGGTGGGTACAACTGCTGGGGGGGGGTGGGGCGCGGTCCGGGCCTTCGCCGCGCGCCCACGTAACGGATGGGCGCTGCCAGCCGGGTGCGTCCGCGATCTGTGGGCTTCACGCCCTCTTCGCCTCCTCCCCCCGCGTCGCGCGGCTCCCCGGCGTTTGCGCTCTCGGTGCGTGTGTGTGTGCGGGGCGGGGGGCGCTGTCTCCGGGCCGTCTTTTTGGCGTGCTTCGCCGCCCACGCCGGGGGCTACCCCGTTTCCATGCCGAGGGCAGGCGCCCCCCCCTACCCCCGCCTGGCCGATGAGCTGAGCGCTGCGTTCCCCCCCTTCCCGTGGGTTCGGGAAAATCATCCGTGACAGGATTCGAACCTGCAACCCTCTGATCCGTAGTCAGATGCTCTTCCATTGAGCCACACGGACTTCGTGCTACTTTGTAGCATGAAGACAAAGACTGACACGGCCCTTGCCTTTCCACCGCCTCTTTTTCTAAGCTCTCCGCGCAGGGGGGAGGGGGGCAAACACATCACTCACTAAGCAAAGCGTCGGGCAAATACACTCAAGTGCTTCACGTCAGCACAAATAGGAGTGAAAAGCAGCACTAAACACATGTGCACTCAACAATGCACTTTGACCGCCCTTTGCCGCAAAAGACGGAAAAAGCCCCGAGTGAGCGTGTGAAGCGCGCTCCGGCAAACTGCGAACATAGAGAAAAGCAAGAAAGAGTTGCATACGCATTTTTTCAGAATCAAAAAAAGCAAGCCTAAAGTGCTGCCCCGCCATCCTTTCCCCGATGCCCTGTCACACTCATTTCTTTTTTTTGCCTTTTTCTCTGGCTTCTAATGAACTTTTAGGCACGCGCGCCTACCTTCGAAATGTCTCTCACCATGCAGAGTAGCCCACGCTACAATTTCTTTTTATCCGGTATCGCGAGGCACATAAGTAGCGATGCAGTAGAAAACTACTTCCGAGATTACGGAAGTGGCGTCCGTCTGCAACTCAAGCGCGACAAAGACGGGTTGTCTCTTGGCTACGGCTGGCTAACATTTGAGAGTGTGGATGTCGACCGCGTTGTCGCCTCGCAGCACGAGCTAGGTGGGTCACCGGTAATGCTCAGGTATAAGCCGGGTAAAGAATCGCCGAAATCCCAACCTGCTGCTCCTCCCCCGCCGCCACCACCATCACAACCGATCAACGCCCCAACACAGCAAGGAAGGCCACAGGAATACTCACAGCAACATAAAAGATATAGGGAAGAAACTCTCAGACCACAGGTGCACACTGCTTCTCAAACCGCGCAAATCCAAAAGGAAATTATGCCGCCCGAGCCGCAAACACTCCCTGCACCACAATCACTGCGGAAAGAGGAACGGAAGCCGGAGACGGAACCCTCTCCTACACCGATGCCGCAGACTGTACCTTTGCAGCAGCAGTTCTCGTCCTCTCCGAAAGAGCCCGCTGCACAACCGGTCTTTGTTTGCATTCCACTGAGTATTTGTCCCGGTGCATTTTTGCACGATCCACGGGTTTTCTGCTGCACGCTGGATCCCTTGCAGGTAGGTAAGCTCAGTATACTAGCGACACCAACGCCACACGCCGCCTTACCGAATCATCACGCTGAGCAAGCAGCGTGCGTCGTACCAGGTATTCCTCAGCAGCAGCATTCCACTTACGCAAGTGTAAAAAGTAAATACACATCACCACAGACCCCTTTATCGATGCCGCCGCCATCTTCAGGCCCAGCATCGTCACCACCACCACCGCCTGGACCACCACCTCCACATCTAACTGCACCCTTTCGCGAAACAGTTCCACCACCACCGGGACCACCACCTCCGCCACCGCCTCCTGGACCACCTCCTACCAAAAATTGCTCGTCCGGAACTCCTCTTCGATTTCCTCCACCACCAGGCCCACCTCCGCGGCGTTACTGATGAGCTGTTTGCTCTTTTCGTTTTGCAAGTCTTTTTTGCCGTGTATCGCAGCCGCCTCAGGTAATTCCCGTAAGAAAGGGCTGATAAAGCCTTTTCAATAATGCTTATGTGGAAAGAGGACGAATTCAAATTACAACCAGCAGCTTTTGCTCCGAATCGCGAAGGGAAAATGCGGGATAAGGAGCCAACGGATTTCTTACCGGTGTTTTACATGCAGCACGGTCCTTGTGCATGTTGCGCACTGTAGAGCAATGATCTGCTTTTGGCATTGTGCCAGGTAGGCAAGATGAGTCAAACTGCAGTGCTGATTGTGGATAAAATTGCACCAACTACCAAGCCTTCGAAAACTAGGCGATTAGCCCAAGCAGCGTTATTTGTGCTTCGCATGTGTTATGTGTGTGAGGCACCGAAAAAAGAAAATATAAAGTACATATGATTTTTGGGTCTTTTCTCAGTAGTGCGCAGCCTCCTCGTATGCTTGCTATAATAGAGGAAAAATAAGCGATGCGACTCGATCCCTCGACTCGGGTCTCTCAGCAAGCACCTTTAGGTCTCTGTGCCATCATTTTTGTGAAGAGCAAAATCAACTTCCTTACTTTTCACTCTTGCTCGCTTCAATTTGGCTTTTTCTTTCATTCGGGATTTTTCATTGTTTTGTTATAGGAAGGGCATCAACTATATTCAAACTGCAGCTTACCTCATTCCTTAGCCTTTTACCCTACTACTACTACTGCCAGCTTCGTTTATTTTCGTCATATCTTTGCTCTGAATAATAATAACAATATATATATATATATAATATCTTTATATGTATATCAACGGTGCTGAATCGGAAGGAGCATTGCCGTGCTGTTTTTGAAGTGCTACAATGGAGCTCGAGCAAACGGCAACATCAAACCCACATGCTATTTTCACTAGCATGTTTTTCAATCAGTTAAAGCGTATTATCGACTCTGAGTTTCCTCTGCGCCATGACCCCGTGAAGAGCCCACTCACTTACGGAACGGCAGGATTTCGTTTTAAAGCTGAGCTTCTTCCACCAGTGGCAGCCCGTGTTTCCATGATAGCCGCACTTCGATCCGTGTACTGCCAAGGAAAGCGAGCAGCAGAAGGTTACAGTGTACCCTGCACGGTGGGTATAATGATCACGGCATCTCATAATCCGTACGTGGACAACGGATTCAAAATTATCGATGTTGACGGAGGAATGCTTGCAGAGTCCTGGGAGAAGTGGTGCACACGCGCTGCAAATGCCTCGTCAGGAAGCGACCTGGAGAGAGTCATGATGGACTGCTTGGCGCATGATCCTAGAGTGTTTCAGCCGAAACAATACTCGTATTGCCAGGTGCACTTTTCCAGAGACACCAGACCGAGCGGCGAAGAAATCGTGAACGCAGGGTTGAGAACACTGCATCTTTTACGGAACACCACCGCAAGATCTTACCCGCCTGTTTCGACGCCTTGCATGCACTTCGCGATCGCAAAAGCCAACGAGCTCGGCTTGGCGGATGAGTCTCTGTCTCCATCTTATTATAACGAGCTTTTAGCTGGTTTCGAGGAGATGTATCGCTTTGCAAGCCCGGGCTCGCAGTCAAGTGAGAAACAAGGCAATCCCCAGCAACTCGTTGTTGACTGCGCCAACGGTATCGGCTCCCTGACGGTGAAGGAGCTCATTAACGCTTCCAGACAGCAATCCGACTTCGTAGCGTTAGCTACCTTTTTCGAGTTGCACCAGGTAGACTGCAACTGCCAGGATGAAACGGTGCTGAACAGCAAATGTGGAGCCGACTATGCAAAACAGCACGCAACGCCGTCTGCCGCAATGTCAGCGTGGCCAAGCACCTGCCCGCCAGGTGTGAATCCTATTGCCACACACTTTTACTCCCTCGACGGCGACGCGGACCGCGTTGTCGCATTTCTCTACGACCCAAAGCGGGATTCCAAATGGGTTCTGCTGGACGGTGATCGAATGTCCATCCTTTACGCAATGCTGTTGCATAAGTGGCTTGGTGAAGAGCAGATGAGGGCTTTGGATGTGGCTGTTGTGCAGACAGCCTATGCAAACGGCGCATCAACAGAGTTTCTCGAGAAGCAGCTCCACATGCAGGTGCATACCTCCGCCACTGGCGTCAAAAACCTTCACCCGATTGCGCACGCGCACGACGTGGGAATCTACTTTGAGGCAAACGGCCACGGTACAGTGTTGTTATCTGAAAAGGTGCTCACAGGGGCTGCTTCGACCGGACCTGAAAAGGCTGCGCTGTTCGCCGCGATGAGGCGTCTGATGTCCCAGTACTGCGGCGATGCGATCGCTGACATGTTAATGTGTGAAGTTGCGCTGAAAGCTCTGAATCTTACATTTCAGGACTGGGCGGACTTGTACGCTGATCGTCCTTGCAAGCAGATCAAGGTCACTGTTGCACATCGTGGTCGAATTACGAACACCCCTGATGAGCGTCGGGCATTGTCGCCTGCCGGCATGCAGGATGAAATTGATGCCGCGGTCTCTCTGGCTTTGTCTCGTTGCGAGGCGGCGCGAGCTTTTGTCCGTCCTAGCGGTACGGAGCCGGTTGTGCGTGTTTATGCGGAGGCCACTGACCCGTCAGTGTGCGAGTCTCTCTCCGCAGAGGTCGCCAAGATTGTTGAAGCATACTGCAGCTGAAAGGTATGAGCAGTCAAGCTGTTTTCGGTGGTACGGCGTTGTTTTACTTTTTTTCTTTCTCTTGGGGTGAGGAAATGACGGCTCACGAACGCAAAGAAGGGGTTCTCCCTTCGACGCACTTTTCACACGAAATTTTTTATTGTTGTTTCTCTTGCAGAACGAAAGCAGTACAGATGCTGCATTATATATATATATATATATATATGTACATAAGAGGAGCAGAAACGCAAAGCATGGCTTCCACTGGTCCCACCACGATGCTCCGTTTCGTCCCCTCCAAAATTATTCTCATTTTCCTTTTTTCCCGTGTTGCTTTTCCCTGCTTCATATGCGCGGCCACCTTTTTTTTCTCCTTTCTTTGTGTGTGTTTGCTGGCACGGTTGCCGCTCGTGGTTTTGGGAAGGAGGCTTTGCTAGAATGTGGTCGTAGTAAACTGGCGCGCTGTGCACCCCCACCTTTGTTCCCTCCCTTCACATTAGCACTTTCTTTTTTTTTGTGGTTTTCCTCATGGGCTGTAGTCATCTCTGTCGAATATCAGCGGGAAAACAGGCAAACAAACAGACACACTAAAGGACACCAACAAGGGCAGGCCCCGTCTCCGTCGATTGCAACAGGCCACGCGCAGGGGTGAGATCAGGCCAACTCTAGAGGCACACAAGGTTGCGACTCCGACAGGTGCTGTGTTGCTTGCGCATGTAGGCCTTGAGCCGAGTGCCTCAGAGGGGCTTGTTGCTTCATATCAACGAGCGTGTTGCAGTGATACCTGTGCGTTGAAAGACGGGTTTCTGCTGCACCCTACATGTTTTTTTCCCCTTTCGTGTGCTGCATATGCTGTCTCTGCCTCTCATCAAACCGGGAGACGCTCGATCAGAGCAGGGGAGAGCGGGATAAAAGAAAGCGGAAAGAGCACAGCGCACCATGCAACGTTGGTGGGTCATTGTATGTCTACTCTCCCCCTCATCCTCTCCTCGACCTTACGGCTTTCTTGTTTCGCTTGCCTTTTCCGGCTTGTTTTTCCTCTTCCTCGTTCTGCGGTTATGGTCCGCCATGTCTTTTGCTCCCGCCGAGCAAAAAAGAGGGCAAGCGATGAGAGGCGCGGATCTCTCTTTGTTTCAATCCTTTTCTCCCTCCTCCGATGACGTATAGTTCTATATGTATATTGTATCGTCTATATGTTTTTTTTTTTTCCATTTCCTCGTGGTTCCTCGGTATCCTTCATTCAACTGCGTCACCTGCAGAAGATTGTATTGCTGCTGATGCTGCCTCTTTTTCTTGCATCTCTGGTAAGCCTTGCTTGCACAAGTGCGAGAGTGATGCCGGCGGCACCATCGCCCATTGAATACGCGAGCACCACAACAGCACCGCATGCTGCGCTCAGCTCTGAGACCTTTCAAATGATTCTGCTAGCTGCTAGTGTGACGGCCCTAATCTAGTGGCAGCCTCACGTCCTCACGGCACTCCCACCGACCACCGAGGAACTAGTGAAGAGCATGGCCGTCGTTGCCGATTCGAGGGCGGAGCGCTTGCCATGCGCCGATGTGGCGAAGCACAACACGAAGGCGAACCACTGACTTGCGATGCACAACCTCGTGCTGGATGTACCGAGGCACATGCCGCTCCACCCCAGCGGCAAGCGCATCATCTTTGACTACGCCGGCGAGGACTCGGTGAGGGGGTTCTACGTGGCTCACGGCTTGAATGAAATGGAGGCTTGCGCCCCAAGTCGATTATTCGCGTACTGTCGCACTAGAGGAGGCGGCGGCGGCGGCGGCGACCTCATAGGAATTCTCACGCACACATAAACTACAAATCCATCATGCTGATACCTTGCCCACTTGGTGCTTGCTATGAGTCTCTCTCCGGTGAAGCGCCGCCACCCGCGCACGCAAAGCCATCAAGCAGCAGACGTAGCAACATGCATACAGACAGCTACGGACCCTCCTCCCCTCCCCCTTCGCCTTGTCTCAAATAGCAGCTCGTGTCTCTCATGGCTTTTTATTTGTGTCGTTAGTTCGGCTTCTGTGCGTGTGTCTCTGTGCTTGCGCGATTAACTACCGTCATCGCGCCAACGTTTCTGCGCGCGCTTGCATATATGCATGTGTGCGGGATGAGCTCTTCAACTGTGGTGTGCATCCCAACGAACGGTGTGGGCAATGTGTGTGGGAGGGGGGGGGGGCACGAAAATACTCACAGAAGCGAACAATACAGAAAAGAGTGGGAGAGTGCCACGCAGTTTGCTCCCTCCTCTCTCCGCTCTCCTTTTTCCTGCTTCTCTTCTCTCATTACCAACTCTCTTGTTCATTTTACTCTGCGGAAAAGAGTAAGCAAGAGCCCTTTCCCCTCCCTCCCTCCCTCCCTCACAAAGAAAAAAGAAAATGGATCCTTCAGTGTCAGACATGAGACGCACTCATCATCTCTGCTTCGTCTCTCTCTGTCTGCCTCTCCCTCTCAGTGCGACGGGGAGTGACATGGTGGTGCCTCTGATTGTGGTGAAAGGCTCACTAGCCTTTTCGATCCTCTCCCGCGTTTTCTCTCCGAATTCGTGCAAAAGAGAATGAGGAGGAAGAAAGAAGGAGGTACTTAGGAGCATACCCACCCTCTCCCTCCCCCTCCTCCCCCCGCACACACACGGGGTACTTTAGTGCAGTGGGTCTCTCTGCCCATTTTTCTTCCCAACTTCCTCCTCTTTTTCATCCTTATCCTTCTCGTACATATATATGCATAAATGTGTCCGCCCCTTCGTAGTGCCAGCTAGCCGTTGTGCGTGTGTGCTCCTGTTCACGTGGGCATATTCGTTGCCCCCTCCCACAGGTTCCTTCACACACTCAATATAAGACTTGTCCAGGCATCCTTCATTGTGCTCCCCACCCCCTCCCTCTTCTTCCTCGCTGGCGAGTCGCCCGACGGTGAGACGTTCAGTGACGTTGTCGGACGACCCCTAGGCCGGAAGTCACGGAGTGACCCCCCTCCCTTTCCACACACACACACACACACACGCACACACGCCCGCCTGTCCCGTTCAAACACATCAAAAGCCAAGCGAAAAAGAGAGAGTACGGTCCGTTAGCAGGCAGCTCGTAACTGCCCCACTGGACACACGGTGCATACGCACATCTCACTCGTGTCTCTCGACCCCTCTCCGTATCATCTCTCGCTCGCTCTCCC
This sequence comes from Leishmania infantum JPCM5, assembly GCF_000002875.2. NCBI lineage: Eukaryota > Euglenozoa > Kinetoplastea > Trypanosomatida > Trypanosomatidae > Leishmania > Leishmania infantum. Next base: position 394,918 of record NC_009391.2, read on the forward strand.
ACTTTTTTGTCTGGTTTTCCGCATTTCGGTTTGGCTGTAGACACGCGAAGAGCACCACACGTTGTTGGCTGTTGCTGCGCCGGGGGTGAAGAAGCAGACAGAAGCATTGGCCATCTTCATCCATCCGTCTCCTCATCAGCGACACTGTCGCTGCAATCTTCTTTTTCCTGTTGCCTTTTCCCACCTGCGAAACATCTCTCACTCTGTGCGTGCGTGCGTCTTTGTGGAGCTGTCCGCCCTTTATTCATTGACTACCTTTCTTATCGCTTAGTCTGTTTTGCAGAAAAGAAATCATAGATAGATCCTGCCCCCTTCTCCCCTCCCCACCCCCACGCCATCGTGCCTCCTCCGTTGCCGTCCGTCCGTCCGTCCGCCGCTCCCTCATTTTTCTTTTCCTTCACAAGAAGCCGAGACGTCAAAGACGTGACTCACGCACACAAGGCAGTCTACAGGGCAGTACCACCGCACAACACAGAGTCGGACAGCAAGTTCTTTTGCCTACAAGAGACATACTCATCAAGCGCATACACGCAGACGGACACACACGCACACGTATATGCGTGCGTAGACACATTCCAACAACAAAGAAGGAAGGTACGTGCGCGCACCAGCTTCCTTTCTCGTTGCTGCCCCCTCCTCCCTTTTCACCCCGCCCGTTTCTATTCTTCCCACTCTCCCACTCCCCAGCACACACGTGCAGGCCCCTTTCCCCATCCTACGTCTGCCGTTGAAGCTCTGGAGAGAAGTTGCTGCGCAGCAGCCGTATTTTATTCGCTTTTATCTTCTGTTCCGTTGCCGTTGCTGTGTGTGCGTGTCTGCTTCCGCATATCTTTATATATATCTGTCCGCTTCTCCATTTGGGCTTCTTTTAAAGAGAGGCCACCTCCAGAGAATCTAGCCAAGCAATCAGGGGGCCTCTCCAAGACTGCCTCCCTCCTTCCCTCCCAGCTCTCTCTCTCGCCGTCTCTGTCGTTGTGTGTGCGAGAGAGAACCCGAAAGGAAGAACAGAAGACATATATATATATAGTTTTTCTTTTGTGACTCGAAAACCAACCGAACACGAACACGAACACGTACACACAAACCCCCTCCCCCCCAAACCTCCCCAGAGCATCACGTGTGCGCTGTGTAGTGCTGCCTTGACGTCGCCGCCTTTCTTTCGAAGTCTTCTTTTGCCTCACACACAGTTGCGTGTGCCGCCGCTGCTCACAGAAGCGTCCCACATTTGCCTTTTACGCTTTTCTTTGTATTCCTCTCCCCGCCTGCATCCATCCAGGAACGCCACCCAAGCAGCGCCTTCACAGCCACGCACGCACGCACGGAGACGCACACATAAGTGTATTGCGTGTGCGTGTGTGTATGTGTGTGTGTTGGAGGCGGGTTGTTGCCGTTCACATTTCTTTTTTTTTTGTTGTTATTTCCTGAAGGAGCCTCTCTTTCTTTCCTTATATACCCATACATATATACATATACATACATATATACCTATTGTATGTATATGTATATATGTATGCATGTGTATATGTATGGGTATATTTGATATTCTCTTTTCTCGCACCTTTTTTTGTTGTTGCTCTGCCGCAGTCCGCACCGTCTCCCCTCCGTCTCCCGCTCTTCTCGTTTTGATTTCTTTTTCCCCCCCTTTTACGCGAGGCACTCTTTTCCTTTTATTTTATTTTTATGCGTGCCTTCACGTTTTTTTTATTACTCTTTTAGTTTTGTTCTCTTCCTCCTCCTGGCCGTCTTCCCCTTTTTGTCTCCTCCCTTCGCGTGCGTGTGTGTGCCGGTGTGCAATCTTCTTCGTCGTCTTGGTTCCTTTCTTTTTTGTTTCCTTGCGTTGGACTCTCTCTCCCTCTCCCTCTCGCGATCTGTGACGAAGGCGCAACTGCGAGAGTGTCTTCCACGCACGCGCATACACACAACGAGCACGTGACCATACCCCTCCCCCTCCTTGGCACGGCACGACCGGAGGTGTCCGTAAGTGCGCAAACAGCAGCAGCAACTATACACAGAGAAGCGACAGGCGATCCTCGCCGAAGCGGTGACGTGAGCGCATCTTCGGTTCAGCTGAGATACCCAGTCCCACACAATCACGCACGCATCCGTCATGGCGCCGCGGCAGCAACTTCGCGCCGCTGCGCTTTTTGGTGTGCTCCTCATCACCGGCGTGGCGTGCGTCGGCGTCACCGGCGCCCATGCCAGCTCCGATGCGGTGGTACAGACAACCCCGACATACCCGCTGCTGGATGTTGTCTTTCTCGCCACCACCTCCATGGACCCTGACAGGACGCTGTACATATCCTCTGCAAGCAACTGCAGCAGTCGAGTCTCGCCGATCTGCACGCTGGGCCGCACTCAAGTCGGTGTAAACTACAACAGCTCAACGTGCATCTTCAACGTCACGTCCGCCTCTCTCGGCTTGAATGCGGCGACAGCGTCGTCGATACCTGCGCTTCACTGGTGCAGCAGCGCCACCGGCACCACGCCCTTTGCGACGCTGCAGATGAACGCGGTTCGCATGACACCCGGCTACGCCTATTACAGTGCGGACACGACCTTCACCTTCAACCAAGCGACCCCGGTTGGCGCCAAGGTAGGGCTGTACCGGGAAAGCAGCTGTGACACACTGCTGAATGGCCTGCCGTTGACGACGCTGCAGAGCTCGCGCGAGCTGACAGCGAGCATCGGTCCCCGCACTGTCACGTACGTGTGTGCTTCCATTCCAACCGTCTTCAACAACGCCACCGTCATTGCAGTGCGCTCGGTAGTTTACGGCGTGTCTCCCTATGACATATACACCACCCAGGGCATCCGCCATCGCAGCGTCGTCATCAGCGCCTCATCGTCCTTCCACTACATGTCACTCTCGACTGACCCGCAGTGCCTGACACTGGCGCAGCCATATCAGCAGACGGAGACGGGCGACGGGGTACTGACCATCAAGGTGCCGCGCGGCACGTACTACTTCTGCGGTGTCGTCATCCGCGGCCTCGAAGGGGTCGGCGTGTTTGTGCCGGCTCTTAGCACGTTCAAGGTGCTCGAGTATGGCATTCGGCCGCACACCATGTACGCGGCGCGCGCCACTCCGATGTCCTTCTCACTGGACGCTGTCGCTGTGCAGAGCAAGCTGCAGGGCGCCCTTTTTACCACCGCCAACTGCGGTGTGAGCGGCAGCAAGCCGGTGACAAGCTGGAGCGCGTCAATGACGTGGACGGTGGGTGTTGCCGGCACCTACTACGCCTGCGTACGCACAAGTGGCAGCACTCTAGCCGCCGACGTGGGCTACGTCAATCAGGTGGTGGTCTCCAACATCCCTGCGGTGTCTCTCGCTCGCCAGCCGGCCATCAGTGGTCTCGGCGAGCTGGCTACAGTGACGCGCAGCGCCCTCGACGACGTCCCCGCAGCTGTGGTGACAGTCGGGCTGTCGACTAGCTCGAGCTGCGCTACTCTCTTTGCCGGGGGTAGCACAACGGAGACGGGGAGTACGGCCTCTTTTTATGTGCCTGAGAACTCGCCAAGCAGCACCTTCTATTGCGTGTCGAACCGACTCACGACGGACGCGAGCGGCGGTGACAGCAGTGAGCCCACCAAGGCGGTCTACTACCCGCTGGGACCGCTGGAGCTGCGCACCTACGGCCTGACCTACCCTGCCCTACGCACCCAGGCGACGATGAAGGTGGGACTCGACAGCGACGTTGTCTTCGGCAGCGGCACCTCCATTTGTCTGACACCTGCTCTTCTCCCCAGCAGCAGCAGTAGCAGCACTAGCAGCATTAGCAGCAGCACTAGCAGCATTAGCAGCAGCTTCGTCGACCATGACACCTGCGACACCGCGATCGCTGCTAACAGCGACATCGCCATGACATTCCAGCTCTCCAGTCTAACCTCCATACTCACCCCCGTGCTATTCCCAGTAGCAGGAAGTTGGTTGCTCTGCGTGCGGGAGCCTGGCGTGATGGGCAGCGCGTACGTGCGGCTGCGCACGCTGCGCGTGTACGGCAACGCCACTGTGACCCCAGACGGCGTTATCCCGGGGATACCAGCAAGGCTCGCCGTCACAGCGATTCCGCCGTCGACGACGGTGAGCCTGACGACGGACATCGCCTGCTCGATCAACATGCCAGTGGTGACCACGACGCAGTCGAGCCTGACTGGCACGGCTGCCCTCGTCTTCACACACATGGCCCTGGGCAACCTCCTTCTCTGCGTTGGCTACCATGGCGAGCACATGTCTCAGGGGACGGCAGCGGAGCTGATGGTGGCTGGCACCGTGGCGAGCACGAATGCCCGCGTCGTGCCACCCCTGGCTGTCGATTCCGTGCCCACGCAGCTGACTTTTTCCGCCCGAGGCGCTTCGTCACTGAGCGGCTACACCGCGCTGCTGGTGCCGCCAAGCACCAGCGGCCGCGTTGCGACCACGTGTCCAACATCCGCGACCGCTGAACTTATTCAGCTACCAATATCCGTGCCTCCCTCCGCTACTACCGGCGCGATCGCCGTGCCACTTC
>NC_009391.2:399526-402100 GCF_000002875.2 Leishmania infantum JPCM5
TTAGCAGCAGCACTAGCAGCATTAGCAGCAGTTTCGTCGACCATGACACCTGCGACACCGCGATCGCTGCTAACAGCGACATCGCCATGACATTCCAGCTCTCCAGTCTAACCTCCATACTCACCCCCGTGCTATTCCCAGTAGCAGGAAGTTGGTTGCTCTGCGTGCGGGAGCCTGGCGTGATGGGCAGCGCGTACGTGCGGCTGCGCACGCTGCGCGTGTACGGCAACGCCACTGTGACCCCAGACGGCGTTATCCCGGGGATACCAGCAAGGCTCGCCGTCACAGCGATTCCGCCGTCGACGACGGTGAGCCTGACGACGGACATCGCCTGCTCGATCAACATGCCAGTGGTGACCACGACGCAGTCGAGCCTGACTGGCACGGCTGCCCTCGTCTTCACACACATGGCCCTGGGCAACCTCCTTCTCTGCGTTGGCTACCATGGCGAGCACATGTCTCAGGGGACGGCAGCGGAGCTGATGGTGGCTGGCACCGTGGCGAGCACGAATGCCCGCGTCGTGCCACCCCTGGCTGTCGATTCCGTGCCCACGCAGCTGACTTTTTCCGCCCGAGGCGCTTCGTCACTGAGCGGCTACACCGCGCTGCTGGTGCCGCCAAGCACCAGCGGCCGCGTTGCGACCACGTGTCCAACATCCGCGACCGCTGAACTTATTCAGCTACCAATATCCGTGCCTCCCTCCGCTACTACCGGCGCGATCGCCGTTGCCACCTTCACTCCTGCCAGCAGCACGGTGGGCACCGCGTATCTCGTGTGTGCTGGTGCAGCTGGAAAATTTATTTCAACCGGGACGGTGACGGTAGCTGCTGCTCCAGCCATGACGACTGATCCCTCGCCGCCCGCCTTTGGACTCCCAGCCCATGTGACTTTCAGCAGTGCCATTATGTCCCTCTCTCACGCGGACACCTTCACTGCTATCAAAGCCACGGACAGCTGTACCTCGGATATGAGCATCGCAACCGTGTTCGCCACAGGGAGCGTGGACACCGCAACAGGGGCCGCCCAGCCCTTTGTGGTCCCCACGCTGCCTAGCACGGTCACGTCGGTGCGGCTGTGCGTGGCGAAGAAGGTCCAACTCGTCGGCAGCACGCTCGGCTACGCAGACGCAGGCGTCATTGAACTAAACACCTTCACCTCCATCACTAGGTACGCGCAGCAGGGGCGACCCAACACGCTGGTTGGCAAACCGCTCCTCAGCACCGCGACGCTCTACCTTGTCAGCTGCACCGGAGCTGGATGTGGCGCCAGCAACGCCGACATCGCGTGCTCTTCTACCGACGCCACCAAGTACACCACTTCCAGCCACTCACCCCTCACAGCTCCCGCGGGCACGTACTTCCTGTGCCAGCGCGTGACGGTGGGCACGGTGGTGTCGGTGGTGGGCTCGAACACGACGGTGGAGGTGGTGGAGCCGTTTAAGATGCGCCTCTCCGTAGACCCCTCTGCCATTCGCGCGTACGTGCCGTTCGCAGTGACCATGTCGGGCGGCCCTGGCGGCGCGGGGGCGAAGTACACGGTGGTGGCGCAGCCCGCCTCTACTCCGTGCGGCAAGACGGCTGCCGAGTCACAGCGCTTTACCATGGGCAGAGACACCACGGACATCACCATCACGGACATCGTGCCGATGCAAAACATCTGCTTCTGCGTGCAACCGTCCCCTGCCGACAGCTTCGAGGTGCTGACGGGCACGCTGCGGCACTACATGACGCCTGCAGCTGTGATCGGCGACCGCGCGACGACGCTGACGTCTGGCGGTGTGATTAGGGGCGCCACGGCGGTGCTGTCGCGCACGGCGGACTGCCTCAGCGTCGTGGCTGGCGGCGGCGCTGCGCCGATTGTGGACGCGAGGGTGACGTTCACTGTCACGTCGTGCGGCGCGAACGGAGCGCTGGCGTCGCTGTACTACTGCGAGGCTGCTAGCGGGGGTGCGTACGCGTCCCGCGGTGCGGTGGGACTGCTGCGCGCGAGCGGGTGCAGCGGCGGCGCGGATGCGAGCATTGCCGAGGTGAACGCGGCGCCTGGCGCTGCGATCGGCAGCTTCGGGATCGACGCCGCGTACCTGGCGAGGCCGCGGCTGTCTGCGTCGCCGGACTGCGGCGTGCTGCTGGACGCAGCTGTTGCGAGCGTTGGGTACGCGCCCGGGGCTGGCGAGCGCGCTGCGTTCCACGTGTGCGCCGTGCTTGTGGGCGACGCGAGCGTGACGTTCACGACGGCGCGCCCGACGCTGCGCGTTGCGAACTGGGCCGTGACGCCGACTGCTGCTGTGAGCCGGTACAACGCGACGCTTGGCGCTGCTGCTGCTACTGCGGTGCGCGTGAACTACGCGACGCCGTCGAGCGAGACGTTCCTGAGCACTGCGAGCGACTGCAGCGTGCGGACGGCGAGCGCGGCGGGGCTGAGCGGGGCGTCGAAGGCGGCGACGTACAGCACGACCGGCGTGCGCGGGCTTGTGCACGTGTGCACTGTTGCGCCGCTGAGCGGGAAGACGCTGGCGGTTGCGCAGTTCCTGTCCGTGACGCCGCCTGCTGTGCTGAGTGTGTCGCCGGCTGTTG
>NC_009391.2:402200-410823 GCF_000002875.2 Leishmania infantum JPCM5
CGTGAGCACGAACTGCACGCGCGGTGGCGGCGGTGGCCGGGGGCTGAGCCGTGGCGCGGTGGCCGGAATTGTTATATGTTGTCTTGTTCTTTGTTGCTGCGTCGCGTGCGCGGGCTTGTGGTGTTTCTGCTGCGGTCATGTCGATGTCAAGCCCGCGGAGGAAGTGGAGGTGCACATTCCTGCCGACGCCTCGTTGGTGGTGAAGCTTCGCGGCCGCCTGTCGGCGGAGTTCCACTGGCGCGGTGACTCGCCAGACGGCTCCTTCAGAAGCTTTAGTGGCTCACTGTCGTCTGTGGGGACTGATGTGTCGCTGACGTTGAACCCGCTGCTGGTGAGTGCTGCGTACGCCAGCGGGGCTGCGCTGCTGCCGGACGACCATCCGATAATTCCTGTTACCGTCGACGAGAAAGTCAGGAGCCTGCCGAAGCTAGAGTGGGAGCACCGCCGGCGCCTCGCTGCTCGCGAGGGGGAGGCGCGGCGTGTGATGCGGCGGCGGTGCGAGGCGGACCTGCAGGAGTTGAAGGCGGAGGTGATTGTTTTCTTCACTGACGGCGCCTACCGTGACGGCGACGGCGGGGATCAAACTGGGCTTGAGTGAAGCGGCAGTACGCCTGTGTCTTGGTGCGCGTTTGCGGGGGCAGCACGGGGAGGGGGCGAGTAGGAGCACTGCACAGGGCCTCTCTCTCCCGCCTTTTTTTTGTAGGTCCTCGTGCGACCGCTTTCACGTGTGTGGCGTTCAGGCCATGAGGCTGCGTGGTGCCTCTTTCTCTCCGTGAGCATGCGGGCTGTGCATTGTGCTTGTCCTTTTCCATTCCCTTATCTTGCGTTCGTCGGATGTCAAGCGGCATTCACCTCCCTCCCTTCCTTTCCCCAACCCTCGCGCTCCGGCTCCCGCTCTTGTGCCAGGCCTCTGACTCATCGGCCTGCGCCACATACTTTCAAACCATAGGCGGGCTCTATGCCTGCCCCTCACTCACCCTTCTCCGCCCCTTTCTCTGCGCGAAAGGGGAAGGAAAGAAAAGGGGGGTGGGTGGGTGAGCGGAGGCCGGCAGGCGGGCGGCTGTCGTTGTCGCTTACGTCTTTTGTTGGAAAGGAAGAAGCTCAGGAAGGCGACAATGACCGCGACGGGGATGTGCGGCAGCGAGAGAGAGTGAGAGAGCTGCCCTTGGGGGGACTTTGTGCGTGCTCCTCTCGCCCTTTTCCCACGTCTGTGTGTGGATGGCTGCACAGCGTGCTCGTGCGCGCGCACAAGTACCGACGTCGGCGTGTATTCCTGGTGTCACCTTCTTCTCCGGGGGCTGGCGCTTGGGCGTTCACGGTGCGCCGAGGCATTTTTCCTCCGCCTCAACCGTAGCTTTTCTTGGTTCGTGTACGCGTGTGAGTGTGGGTGTGTGAGCGCACCCGGCTGCACATGGGAGGGTGTGGACGTGCGTGTGTACATATAGTTTTCCATAGGCACCTCTTCCCCCCTCTTTGCCACACAGTGTGCGAGGGCACACGCATGAGCAGCCTCCCTCCCCTCTCCTTCTCTCCTCCTCTCCTTCCCCTCCTTGCTTCCCCTCCTCGTCGCCCTCTCACCGCTTCCCTGTTCTCACCCCCTCCCCTCCGTCTCCCACGTGGTCCCTTCTTTGGCTTCTGAGGTGCCGGCGCAGGCGCTTTTTCTTGCTCTCTCTACCTCTTCCCCCCATCCTGCTCGCACAAACGCGCACGTACGCGCTTGGCGTCAAGTGAATGCGATGCACATGCGCAGGGCTCTTTCTCTCCGTTTGCATGTGTGCGCCTCGGACTGCGTAGCGGGCGTGGTATGCTCTCTTTTTCAAAAGTGTGTTCGCCCACCCTGAGTGGGCCGCTACGCCTTCACTCCGCTTCCCTCTTGCCACCCCCCTATCACCGCTTTTCTTCGCAAGCTCTACGAGGCCTCGACAGGGTGCTGCTTCGGCTGCTTCTCCTCCCTAACGTCGCCGAGGCGTGGAGGTGGTGGAACACCGCACTCGGTGCGGTGTGCGTGTCTGCGCGCGTGTTCACGGACGCTCTCGCGTGTGTGTAGGTGTGCGCAGTGCGGCGCTCTATTTTTATTTTTTATTTTTTGTATTTGAGTGCGGTTTCCATCGACACGAACGCCACCATCAGGCGATCGAACAGCGACAACAACAGAAAATATGCGAGCGAGAAGACAACTGTGGCCTGCCACCTCTGCTCATGCGGTGACTTGTGCGTGTGCCTGGCTCTCGCCTCTTGCGCCAGCTGCTGTGCGTCGTTGTATAGCAGGACAGCACGTGTGCGTCTGCTCGCATCAACCCCTCCATATCTGACTGCACTTATAGAGCTCCGGAGGGGAGGGGGAGGGAACCCAGAGCACACGCTCGCCGGCGCTTCTCTTGGCCTCTCTGAGTTTCTCTTCATGCGTCTTCCCCTTCCCTCTCTCTGAATCGCTGCGTGCGGCCACTGATGTCCGCCAGGATTGTGCGTTGAGCGGTGGTCTGGCCTCCGCTTCGTCGAGGCGCATGCGCATGCTCATGGAGCGCGCTGCTCTCTCTGCCCTTCTCCCCCTCACTCTTTCCAACTCGCTGCACGCCCTCTCTTCTCTTCAGTGCCCGCATATCGCTTCTTCACTCTCCCCTCTCCCCTACCTCCTAACACGCACGCAAGACCCCCTCCCCCAAGAAAAAAAAGGCTTTAAGCGCTCTCTTGCCTGCATGTGTACCCTCATGTGCATACACCGACACGCATAATTGAATGCATGCCGCCCTGCACAACACCATCCCCACAGGCGCGCGCCCCTCTCTCTTCCTCTTCGGTGTGGTTTCCGCTTGTTCTTCGCGTCGCGTCTGGGCGTGTCTGCCGCCGACGCCGCCGTCCAGTGTGAACGAGCAAGTGTAGGCTCGAGCGTGCAGGCGAAGGTGGCTTACAATTGTAGGGGAACCAAGGCGGTGGAAGTCGGATACGGGTGCGCCCTTGCGTGCGTGTGTGTGTTCTCCTTTGTGACTCGAGGCAGCACCGACAGAATTCGTCCACCTCTTCTGCTCTCCCTCCCTCCGCTTTCCATCAGTCACCTCCGCTACTCACTGCTCGCATCTCACTCCTGCTCCCGAGCGCCCACAAGCACGCGTAAGCACCGCTTCCGCCCAAGCAAACGCGTTGTGCGTGCCAGCGAGTGTGTCTCCGCTCCCCCTCCCTCGTTGCTCGCCTAGTTTGTTTTATTCTGTCTCACTCTCCCCTCTTGCGGGCCACACCTGCCACAGCTGCGGGTAGTCCATCGTCCGCGTACGTTGGGGTGCGTGCGTGTACGCGTGCACGTGCGTCCGCTGCGTTCTATCGTCTTACTCATCCCACCTCCTCACACACACACACACACACACACACACACACACCATCTACAGTGCATCCACGCATCCCTTTATTCAGGTCACCAGACCCCCCTTCCGTCCGCCCCTCTAGCGAGCACGTAAGGAATCATATCGCCAATATCGTGTCTACTGCTCCATCTCTCGTACCGCTCCTCTCCTCGCGTGCGAGTTGCCTGTGCGTACTAGTGTGCATCTCTGTGTCTGTGCCTACGGGACTGTGTACTCCACTCCTGCTGTGACGGTGGTGTGTGCTGTGACGTCCTCCTGCGACGCACCTTCTTCTGTTCTTTCTCGTTTCCTTGCCCTTCCTCTCCGTGCACTCTCGCTCTCCCCTCTTTCTCTTCGAGTTGAGCGGACTTCGCGTCTGTCTGCGTGCGTGTGTGTCTGCCTCTCCTCCTCTCTCTGTCGCTGCTCTTCTTGTCGTTGCTGTGGCGGCTGTGGTTTCTCGGCTCTCCCTCACACGCACATATCTCCCCTCCTCATCCTCCTCCACGCATACAGGCCCGAGGGCCTGTATAGCTGCATCCGATCAGATACCTATTTCTCTCTCGCTCTCTCTATATACACGTACATATACATCCTCTTGTTTCCCCTTGCCTGTGCGCCCAACCGACACAGCTTCTGTGTGGCTCCTACCCCTTCTTCTCTTCTCGTTGGGCGTGTGTGTGCCTCTCTCTCCTTGCGCGTCTATCGACGTCTCGCTGTTGCGCTTCTTCCTGTTATTCGTTGCGTGCGTCTTTTCGTGTCTGCCATTGTTTGCTTGGCTGTGTGTGTGTGCGCGCCTTCCTCACCTCCCTCCCGTCCTTCCCCTCATCTGCCGCCCTCTTTCGGTTGTCCCTCTGTTTTGGTCTTCTGGTGCGTGCGGGACTGCCGGTCTCTCACGCTGCGGCTCTCGTCCCCTCACCATAGCCGCACCGCACCTTACTCGAAACTCGCTCGCTCACCAGTGCGGCGCACATCTCCTTGCTCATCCATTTTTGCGCTCTTGGCCGCGTGTCTTCGCATCGAGGGCTCCTGCATTGCACCGTGCTCACGTGAGCAGCCGCCGCTTGTGGCGCAAGTCCGTGGCGTGAGACTGTGTCTGGCTGAGCATCAGACGGCCTCCGCTTTCGCTGCCCCTCGTCTCTGCCGACACCTCTCCAGCTCTTACACGCACACGCCGCATCACAACCTCCCCCTCGGCCCGTTTTGCATCTCTCGCGCCTCCCTCGCCTCTCCTCGGCCCACCCGACCCGATTGCTGCGACGTTGCTTAACAGAGGGATGGAGAGGCGGACGTCAGCACGCCGCGCACTGGTGTGCGTGGCGTCTGCGGCACTGGCACTCGCGCTGCTCATCCCGGCGGCATGCGGCTTCGCCGGTGCTGCTGCTGCGGCGTCGATAACGGTGACGACGACGCCGTCGCTGCCGCTGCTCGACGTGCCGTTCCACGCGGACGTGGCGGGTGCCGGCAAGGGGCACAGTGTGTTTGTCTCCAGTCAGAGCGACTGCAGTGGTGCCTCGAAGGTGACGCCGGTGTGCACCCTTGGGAGTGCGGTGGATGGCGTCAGCTTCGTGAATGGGACGTGCGTGTTCCATGTGACGAGCGAGGCGCTGAGTGTCGACTTGACGAGGCCCCGCCCCACGGTTCCCGTACTGTACTGGTGCAGCAGCGCTCATCCCGGCGCGTCGGTGGGCGCGCTGCAGATGAGCGTGGTGAGCACAGTTCCTCTGTTTTTCTACAGAGCGGAGTACAACGAGCTCACCTTCAGCGACGCGACGCCTCTTGGAAGCATCGTTAGCTGGTCCTCGTCTCCGGATTGCGGCAGCCCTTTGCCGAACCACGCGAACGCGGTGCTGGACAGCAGCCGCGTTGTGCTTCTGACGTACAGTGGCGATACTGTGTACGTCTGTGCCACGATCCCCACCGTGTCGGGGACCATGACAGCGCTGGCACTCCGTGCGGCCGTAATAGGCACGTACCTCTACAGGATCAGCCCCACGAGTGGGGTGCGCCATCGCACCATCAGCATGACGACGACGATAACGGAATCCATTGCAATGATTTCTGTCTCACATGATCCGTACTGCCGCACACTCGAACAACCAGGGAAGCTCTACGCCTCCTTGACATCTTTTGATTTTGAGTGGAGCGTCACCGCCGGTGTCTACTACTTGTGCGTTATCACGAACAAGGACGTCGGCCTGCCCTCGTCAAACACCTTCACAGTGGAGGAGTACGACGTGCAGCCGCACACGATGTACGCGGCCCGCGAGACTCCGCTGACCTACGCCCTGAGTGCGGCTGGCCGTGAGGAGGAGCTGGAGACGGCGCTGTCGACGACGACGGACTGCATTGGAGGCTCGCTGGTGGTTCCTTGGGGAGCATCGATGTCGTGGGCAGTGCCAAAGGTGGGCACGTACTACGCGTGCGTACGGGACCGCGGTGCGGCGAGCACTGCCGGGCACACGAGCGCGATCACTGTGACGGACCTGCCGACGCTGACGTTCTCGCCGTCGCCTGCGGTGCTGGGTCTGCCGGTGTCTGTGACGGTCAGCCACACGCTCAGCAGGAAGAATGTGTTCCGCGTGCGCGTTTCGAAGGGCGCGGGGTGCGACTCGGCGGGTGCGACGGGTGCGACGCCGCGTGGCAGTGCTACTGCGATGGTACGGGCGCCGCTCGGGATGCCGGCGAGCGTTACCTACTGCGTCTCGAACCCGCTGGAAGACGGCGACGACGGCGCTGACACACCTGTCGGCGGTGCTGTGTACCACGCGCTGGGCGCGCTGCGCACACGAACGTACCGCGTGGGCCACGGCGCCTTGCTCACGAACACGCGAATGGAAATGCTGCTGGACAGCGAGGTGCTGCTTCCCAGGGGGACGACTGTGCTGCTTGTGCCGTCGAATAGGGCGAGCGGCACTTGCCCGGAGGCGATGGCGGCTGCCGACGCTGCTGGTGCAGACGAGTCCATGACGTTTGATGTCTCCGGTGCGTCGGCGGTACTGTCACCTGTGGTGTTCGCGTCCTCGGGTGCGTGGCTGGTGTGCGTGCGAGACGGTGTCGGGGACGATGCCGGCTACACTGCGGCTGCACAGGTGCAGGTGTACAGTGACGCGGCGGCCTTATCGACGGACACGGTGCTGAACGGCGTGAGAACGGAAGTTGTTGTGACGCATTTGCCGCCTGAGGCGCCGGTGACGGTGACGTCAAGCATCACGTGCGGTTTGTCGATGGAGTCCGTGGGCGCCGGCACGACGAACAGCAGGGGCGTCGTGACGCTGAACGTGCAGTCAGCCTCGGCAGGGCCGCTGCTGGTGTGCGCGGGGTACCCCACGGCCTCAGAGTCACCGGCGACGGATATTGGCATTGAGTATGCCCCCGCCGGAACCGTGCGGAGCGCGAACACGCGCGTGTATCCAAGCATCGCGTACGTGAGCGAGACGACGACGCTGAGCTTCGCCGGGGTCGGCGGCATGTCGCTGACGGGCTACTTCGCTTTCTTCCTGCCTCATGCGACGTCGTGCAGCGAGCCCGACGCGACGGTTTTGGGCTCGGGACTGAAGGGGCCGGACGCGACGTCGACCGTGTCGTACGGGACGGTGAGTGGCAGTGCGCTGGAACGGGGAACCTTGTACCGCGTGTGCGTGGGGCGATCCATAGGCGACGGCTACTGCGATGCCGGCGTTGTTGCGGCGATGGAGGTGCCGCCGGTGTCGACGGACCCGCCGGTGCCAGTGCGCGGGCTGCCCGTGCGGCTGCAGCTGCCGCCGAGCTTCACGAGCACTGCTGCTGTGACGTTTTACGTTGTGGTGGGCGGCACGGCGAGGTGCAGCGACGACCTGAGCGGGACCCGTGTGTACGGGAGCGGGCCTGTGGACCGTGCGAGCGGCGCTGCGTCTGCGTTCGTGGCGCCTGCGCGTGCGAGCGGCGTGGACGCCGTGCGCGTGTGCGTCGGGTCGAACGAGAGCCTCGTGTCGGACAGCCTGGGGTACGCGCATGGCGCGACGCTGCGGCTGGAGCAGTTCCACACATCGATGGTGTACCTGCAGCGCGGCGTGCCGAACGTGCTGTCCGGTGCGCCGATGGCCGCGACGGGGTCGCTGTACGTTGTCGCGTGCGACGGGAAGGAGTGCGACGCTGACAACGCTGACGGCGTGTGCCGCGCGAAGATGTCGCAGGGCGCGACGAGCTCTGCGACGGCTGCGCTGGATGCGCCGCTGGGGCGGTGCCTGCTGTGCCAGCGCGTGACGTTGGGCACGGTGGTGTCGGTGGTGGGCTCGAACACGACGGTGGAGGTGGTGGAGCCGTTTAAGATGCGCCTCTCCGTAGACCCCTCTGCCATTCGCGCGTACGTGCCGTTCGCAGTGACCATGTCGGGCGGCCCTGGCGGCGCGGGGGCGAAGTACACGGTGGTGGCGCAGCCCGCCTCTACTCCGTGCGGCAAGACGGCTGCCGAGTCACAGCGCTTTACCATGGGCAGAGACACCACGGACATCACCATCACGGACATCGTGCCGATGCAAAACATCTGCTTCTGCGTGCAACCGTCCCCTGCCGACAGCTTCGAGGTGCTGACGGGCACGCTGCGGCACTACATGACGCCTGCAGCTGTGATCGGCGACCGCGCGACGACGCTGACGTCTGGCGGTGTGATTAGGGGCGCCACGGCGGTGCTGTCGCGCACGGCGGACTGCCTCAGCGTCGTGGCTGGCGGCGGCGCTGCGCCGATTGTGGACGCGAGGGTGACGTTCACTGTCACGTCGTGCGGCGCGAACGGAGCGCTGGCGTCGCTGTACTACTGCGAGGCTGCTAGCGGGGGTGCGTACGCGTCCCGCGGTGCGGTGGGACTGCTGCGCGCGAGCGGGTGCAGCGGCGGCGCGGATGCGAGCATTGCCGAGGTGAACGCGGCGCCTGGCGCTGCGATCGGCAGCTTCGGGATCGACGCCGCGTACCTGGCGAGGCCGCGGCTGTCTGCGTCGCCGGACTGCGGCGTGCTGCTGGACGCAGCTGTTGCGAGCGTTGGGTACGCGCCCGGGGCTGGCGAGCGCGCTGCGTTCCACGTGTGCGCCGTGCTTGTGGGCGACGCGAGCGTGACGTTCACGACGGCGCGCCCGACGCTGCGCGTTGCGAACTGGGCCGTGACGCCGACTGCTGCTGTGAGCCGGTACAACGCGACGCTTGGCGCTGCTGCTGCTACTGCGGTGCGCGTGAACTACGCGACGCCGTCGAGCGAGACGATCCTGAGCACTGCGAGCGACTGCAGCGTGCGGACGGCGAGCGCGGCGGGTGAGCGG
>NC_009391.2:410924-461273 GCF_000002875.2 Leishmania infantum JPCM5
CTTGTGCCCGGGTTCAGCACCGCGCGCGACTGCACGTCTGTGTCGAGTGAGCACGGCGGGTGGGCTGCTGTGACGAGCACGTCTGTGTCTGTGACTGCGACGAGCGTGTACACTGCTGGGCTGTACCTGTGCGCGCGTGCGCCGGTGAACGGGACGCTTGTGGCGCTGCCCGGGCGGTGGTCTGGGGCGCGGAGCGTGCAGTTCGTTGCGTCTGCGATGCAGCTGCCGTCTGCTGGGTGGGACGCGTGCACGACGTACACGCTGGACCAGTGCTACCCGCCGGGTGCGAGCGCGAGCGGTGCGACGTCGGTGGTTGCTGTTGTGCACGGGGACTGCTGCAGCGAGTCGAGCCGGAGCGCGGTTGTCGGGGAGGCGAGCATGGCGAGCGGGACGTGCGAGCTGACGCTGGACTACGACAAGGTGTCCGCGTACCCCGCGGGATCGACGTACCACGTGTGCGTGTGGGACAGCGCGGACGACTCTGTGTGCACGACCGTGAGCGAGGCGCGCGTGAGCACGAACTGCACGCGCGGTGGCGGCGGTGGCCGGGGGCTGAGCCGTGGAACACTGATAGCGATCATTGTCGTGTGCGTGGTGGTGGGAACAACTTTTCTTTGTTTGCTTTTGTGGACCGTGTGGTGCTGTTGCTGCCGCCGCAAGGCGGCGGAGGGCGCTTATACGAGGCCAGAGAAGGGGCGGCAACTCGTTGGTTTTCACGAGTTCGGTGACGAAGACCGTCTTGTGGGCTATGTTATGAGTGGACGCCACCCGCTGCTGTACTACCCGTCCTCAAGCGTCCGCATGGGCCGTTCGGTGAGCGCATCGCTAGGCTACCCTTCCATCAGCGGCTCAGGTCGCAGTGCCTTGGAAGAGGTGGAGGATGAGGGACGCGACCAGATTGCGCTTCAGGAGGCGCGGGAACGCTACAACTTACGACTAACGTTCGCGGAGCGGCTGCAGCTGCTCAAACTGGCGGAAAAGAACGCCGCTGCAGATGCGGCAGGCATGAACACGACGTACGCCAGCGGGGACTCGTACCTGCACGGTGTAGCACAGCCCGAGCGCGGGCGCGTGGAGAGCATCTTGACCGAGGGGGGGCCGAGGGAGCTTGAGATGGATCTCCCTGTGAGTGCCGCGGCCCCGCGCCACGCCGGCGCCAACGAACTCGAGCTCGCGGCCTTTGAGGTACCTGAGGAGCGCGACATCAGCTTGACCGCCGACGCGAATGTGTCGCTGGAGATGGATCCCATCACGGGTGAGTACCAGAAGGTGCGTAGCCGATCCATTGAAAGCGCGCCGCGGCGGTGCCTCTCACCGGTGGAGAGCTGCTGGACAAACGAAGACTTCGAAGAGCGGGAGGAGGAGGAGAGCGACCGGAAGATTGCCGTCGAGGCGGCAATTCCCGACTCGGAGCTGAGTGTGCGGAGGTGGCCACGGCAGGCCGGTGGCGACCATGAGGAGCCGCGACGCGTAGTTGTGCGGCATTTTGCGAAACCGACATCGTCCAAGTCGCGCCGTAGTGCCTCACTGAACCGCAGCGGCAGCGGCGGCCGCCGACGTAGCCCCACCGGCTCCGGGAGCGACGACAGAAAGCAGCAGCCACACTATGACCCACTTGCAGTGATGCCGGTGACGCCAAAGGCGCTGCCAACGTCCAAGGGCCTCACGAACTACATCCTGTCGCTGCCAGACGGGGAGAATGATAGCCCGCCAGACCTTCGGACTAACACCGCGCACGAAGTCGGTGACACCAACACTGCCGAGTCCGCCATCTTCTCTCGCTCCCCGATCACCCATGCGGGGACAAACGACATCTCAGAGGAGGCGCTGCCGGTGGGCGTTGCACGCGTCCGGTCTTCCGAGGCCATCGCTGGCAAAGTCAACAGCGATGAGAGCGAGGATGACCTGCTTAGCTTCACGACCACGCAGCGCTTCTACGACGAGAAGCGCTTCTTACGGGAGCAGGAAGACGGCAGGCGTCAGCGTCTGTGCAACTGGGAGGAGGAGGAGCGGGCACAGCTGGCGCAGGATGAGCTGAACGGTTACATGGCGCTCTCCTCGGCTACCGCAGCCGGCGGTAATACTGCCAACGCGTCCTCTGATCACTCGGAGAACAACGACACCGAGTACAATGCCGGCGGCGGCGTGGGAAAAGGCCACTACGGCAAGGCTAAGGCGAAGCAAGAGGGCGAGGATGAGCAGGCGTACCACATCCCCGCTGCTCCAACGACGCTGCCGTCGCTGCCACCGGCCCCACGCCCGCAAACATTTCAGAACGACTACTATCACGTAGTCCCCACCGGCGGCACCGGCGCGAGTTAGGTAGGAAGCGACACACACTTGTGTAGGTGTACCTGCTCGTGTCTCTGTTTCTCTATATATGAGGGTGTGCCCGCTTCATCGCTCGATCGCGACCTCTGGCTTTCACATGATCCCCCCATCTCCGTCCGTCCTTGACAACCAACCGCACATGCACCCCCATCCCCGGATAGACCTCAGTGTCTTCCCCTCGAGCCGGGTGCGTTTTGGCTGCCGCCACTGAAGGGCCGCAGCTGCGTCGGAGTCACTGAGGCGCTCTCTCGTTCGCCTTTTTCGTTTTTCAATTCATTGTGTGTGTTTGCCTTTGTGTCTTCCCTGCATTTTCTACTCTGTGGTGTGCGCGTTACCGGCCGTAAGTGGGGATACGTATATATTCATCTGTTCCATCTCTCGCACTGCTGCTCCCTCTTCGTCCACGGCATGGTGTTTGCCAGACGCCCCCTCCTCTTGTGTTGTGCTGCCCTGGTCTCGTTTTCTTCGCCTTGCGTTGTTGCTGTTTTGTGTGTTGGTGTTGGCCGTGTGGCGTTGCTCTCCTTCCTTTTATAGTTCTTCGTCTTCTTAGGCGCGTGCTGGAGTTCGACCCCCACCTCCCCACCCAGAAAACAACGCGTGACGTTGAATGTCTCTCTGCCACCTCTGCTCGACCACCAACCACACGCACACGCGCATCAACACGCAAGAAGAGCGATCACGTCGGGGAAAGAGGGGGGGAAGTGAAGCAGGCACACAGCGAGGGAGACACAGACTCTGAAGTGCACACACACACACACACACACGAAAAAAGGACACAGTGATACACCGCATTTTGCTATCAGACTCCCTCTAATATCTCTCTCTCTATATGTATACGCATGTGCGCGTCTGTGCATCTGGCTCGTGTGTGTGTGTGTGTGTGTGTGCGTGCCGCTCACGCAATGGCACCATATCCTTTTTTTTTGTTGTTCTCGTCGTGTTTTGAGGCGCTTTCATTTTCTTTCTGACTTCGGAAACATATATCTCGCGCTCCGCCGCCCCCTCCTCCTCCTCCTCCTCCTCCTCCTCCCCTTCCCTCGCCCGCCTTTGCTTTCTGTTTTCTGTTCTCTCTCTCTCGCTCTCTTCGTCCTTCTTGCTTGTTCGAGGGATGGGAGGAGGGAGGAAGGGAGGGGGCCCATTAGATGCACAACCCCTACATAGAGGCTTGCCTGATTCCCCATCGCCCCGCCCCGCCCCTCCCCTCCCTAACCAACCTTTCACGACTTTCTTTTTTTTTTTTTACTTCCATGGCTGTGCGTCTCCTCCTTTGCGAGTGTGCACGCTCTCAGAACTCACGGACCCACACTCACACATCCACACACAGCCACAGACGCACATGCCAGCATGAGAATAACACCAAAAGGCAGAGCGCCTGTTTTCCTGTGCTCTCTTTTACGTTTGGATTTGTGTGCTGGGCTAGGGCAGGAGCGAGCGTGGCGTGGTGCTTGTCGCCGTCGCCTCACCCCTCTACCAAGAATGTTCGTTTCTCTCCTCCCTCTCTCTCTGTCGTGGCGAGCCGCTCCCCAATCCGTCACCCCCACCCCCTCCACGTCACTGCACCGCTGTTTTCTTCTTTTGATATTCGTTCTGCGTTTCAGGCTTCGCCAGCTGGAGAGATGAGACGAATCTGCCGCCGCTGTCCTGATGAATACCACACGCACGCGCTCAGATGTGCGCGTGCGTGCCCTATCCACCGAGCGCAACGACGTCACCGCGATATGAAGCCCGTGTGCACACCACCGTCGCCGCGGCGAGTCGAAGCAGCGGCTGATGCCACACATACACACGCACACCCTGGGTGCAAGAGGAATGTTATCTCTCTCTATAAGTAAAAGCTAACGTTTCTTGTATGCATGAGGGTTTCGACTCTTGCAGACATCTCACTCGATAGCAGCGCGCACACATCTGCAGACTACATGTACACACGTGCACAGATCATGTGTACATGCTTGTATGCCCGTGTGCATGTGCTGGTGCCATTTAGGTGACGTTCTTATTCCTCGTTGTTTCTCTTATATGCAGACCGACGCCGCTTCCCACCTCCGTGTGTCTCGCCCCCCCCCCCCCCCTGCCTCTTCGTTGTCGCCTTCTCTCCCTGTGCATGGCTTTGTGCGCGCTTGTGTGCGTGCGCATGAGCGCTTGGAGATAAACAGCGAAACGCGAAGCACCGCCGTATCTGCTTTCCCCGTTTTCGTTATGCGTGCTCTAAGTCTCGCTTGCTTTCACTACCACAGCAACGTGCGCGCCGCTGTTTACGCCACTCACTCACGCAGGCAAACCCACCCCCACACACGCCAAGCAGCTCTCCATGTATGGATGATGCATGCGGGTGGTGCGCGCAGACGCCTCTTCACGTTTGCGTGGCCTCTTGTTTTTTTTTTGGTTGTCTTGTAAGCGTTGCCTCTGTGCGCATGCGCACTCAAGCGAATGTGTGCGTATGTAGCGTGACCTGCAAACTTGTGCCTCGATACGATTGCTCGAGCGCTTTCCAACGTTGGTGTGCACACACATGCACACACACACACACACAGGGGGAGCGAAGGAAGTTCAACAGAAAAGCGAAGAACGCAACATGGGAAAGGGGGCCACCAATCGCAGAACGATGCAAGTCGCCTATGTTTTCTTTGTTGTTTGTTGGCTCGCGTTCGACCAAGCGCCTCTTCGCCACCTTTCGCGACCTATGCATCCCTTCATTTTCCTCCCTCGTGACTGCCTCCCTCCTCCATTCGTGGGATGCGCAGCGCTGAAACAAACACGCACACATACACACACACACACATCGAAAAAACAAAAACGAAAAAACAGAAGCGGCAACGACAAGGGCAACATCGGCATCCACCTACAGAAACGGAAGCGGAAGAGGCGGACCATGGCAACACTAACGCACGCACGTGAGCGCGAACGATCTTCGTCGTAGACCCCCCAGAAAACACTGAAAGAAAGCACTCTGTGCGGAAGGGTATCGCTCGTGGAGGGGCATTTCTCGCGTCCGTTGGCCGGCGCTGCTGGCGCGCCGTGCAGATGTGTGCGTGTGTGTGTGTGGCTGGCAAAGAGACGTTCCCGATCCTCCTCGCACGTGGTTCAGTGCCGATGTGTGTGCGTGCGTACATGTGGGCGATGTGCGGCGACCAACCGTGTGCTTCCGCTCATGTCTACACAGACGCACACGCACACCAACACAGCACTGCCTTTTCTGTCAACGGCCGTCGTCTGTCCACCTCCGCCCGAAGTCCCCTCCGTTGCACATCCGCCCCGCCCCCGCCCTCCCTCTCTCACTCGCTCTCTCACTCACTCGTCTCTGTCTCTCGCTTTTTCCGCCTTCGTTCCTTCGGCGTTGTTGCCATGGGTTTTCATACCCTGCCGCACGAACACGTGCACGTGCGCACAATCATACACGTACACGCACAAGACACTGTTCCTAAGCAACAGACACCTTTCACGATTTTCACCTCGATCAGCCACCACCGCCCCCTTATCATCGTCCTCCAAGGACACCCCACACCTCTTCTTCGCTTGTTGTCGCTTCGTATTGTCGGGTGGTGTGCAGTGCGCCTCACTGCAGGTGTGCGTCTGTGTGTGTGTGTGTTCGCTTACCTGCGGATTTGTGTACGCACCCGCGGCCCGCCAATCAACAAGCACCGCATTGGCGCTGCGGACGACCGACAGGCTGAAGAGAATACATCCCACTCGCGGACCTTGAGCGAGACACCGCCGCATAAAACCAGAAAGTGCGAAAAGTGAGGAAGGAGGAAGAGGGGGCAAGGTGAAGCAGTAACAGAGAGGTACACCGTCGCCAACGCAGCGGGACGGCGACGTGGACGTTGAAGCGACCGAAAGACGACGGGCGTATACGAGGAAGCCGCTCGAAAAGAAAATAAAAGAAGTGAGGGGGAGACTTTGTGCCCTCTCCTTATCCAGTCTGATATATCGCTTCCTGCCCCTCTGTTCCGTTGGTGCGTGCACGTGTGTCTGTGAAAGCAAAAAGCTTCTCCTCTTTTATCGCCTAACCCATCCACCCCTCATTCCGAAGACCTTGTCCTTCTACCTAAAGCGTGCGAGAAAATCAAAGGGCCATCGATTCTTCCGAGAAGCAACGAAGCGAACACAGCAGCAACAGCAGCACCAAAACGGGAGGGCAGAGCTGAGGCAGGCGTGTGAACCTTGCGAGCACCTGACCTGCTACTGCTCTCCCTCTCCCTCTCCCACTCTCTCCCACTCTCTCGTCTCAACTCGTCGTGTTCTCGCGTTCCTCTGTCGACAGCTCGATTTTGCAAACACCCGCACACACGCACGAAGAGAGAGGGAAGGGAAAACGGGATTACCTCGCCCAGCAGACGCCGCACGAACGTGCGAGAACACGCGCAAACAACTTCTTGAGAAAGCGGAGCAAAAAACTCTGCAGACGCTCAACCTGGCTTGTGCGTCTGCGCGCTCTGTGTCGCGGCGAGGCACACTTTTCCATCGCCTCCTTTTCTGCTGTTTGTGGTTGCGGCTCCTTTTTTGCCTCCCTCCCCCATCCCCCTCATCCTTTTCTGCCTCCCCGTGCTGCTGGCCAGGCAAAGAAGGGCAACGTGGAAGGCTTTCACTCGCTTTAGATTTTTCTTTTTTTTTCGATTCTGTGTTGTGTGTGCTCTTATTTTCGTGTGGGGCAAGTGACTCTCCCTTCTTCTTTTTTCTACTCCCTACTCCTACCCATCTAACGACATCATTGCAGCAGCCACACGCCACGTGTTGTGCCTTGTTATGTATACCTATATACATATTTTTTTTTTCGTGTGCTGCCTTGTAAGTACTGCCACGTGGCAGCTGCGCACCTCTCTCTATCGGATACATCCAAGAGAAGGAGACATCGCTTGAATCCGGAGACGGCCGTGATAGGTGTGCATGCGTGTGTGTGTGTAAGAAAGCAGATCGACAACGAAAAAGGAGGACAAGGTGGAGAGGCACACATCCAAGCAGGAGGGCACTTCGTCGTCGTAGCACGCACACACACACGTATATATATACACACACACACAGCGAGAGGAAAGAGCAGAAGGATACACACGCACAAGGAAGGGCGGACATCTTCTCTAAGCCTTTCATCCCCTCCACGTCTGCCCTCGTGTTGACGTTTCTCCTTTTTCCTCTCTCTTAGCATATATATATATAGTGTGTGTGTGTGCGTGTGATCGACGCAAGTACCATAGCGACAAGCGACCACAGCGCTCGCCAACAGTCACAACGGGAGACACACAGAGACTGACAGACAGAGGCGGAGAGGCGCCTTGCATACGTTTCTTTTTGTTAGCGTTACTCTCCTGCTCTCTTTCTCACTGTCTCTCGCTAGCTCTTTTTCTTGCTACAGCAGCGTGTCCTGGTCGCTGAGTCCCTTCCTTGTTCATAATACATCCATCGAACCACGGCGACAACGAGCGGTAAATCACAGTCGCAAACGCAGGAAGAAATAGGAAGCACAGATCCGCCCTTTCCTTCAGCAGTCCGTTTTTACGAAGCAGCATACACGACTCCCTAAAAAGGATCCCCAGCGCGGCTGTCACCGTAAACGTCTGCAGGATTGCGTGCCTTCTGTCTCAGTTTTCGCCTTGCCTTACTTCTCCTCTCGTTGTCCTCCGATCGCCCTACTCCTCGTTGTTGCTCCCCCACTTCTTTCTCTGCGCTTTACCACCGCCACATCACCTCTTGCCATCGTTTTAGCCACCATCCATTCTCGCAAGCTTGCTCTTTCTTTTTTCCCCTTTTCGTCCATATCCATTTTGAGACCTTTGTGTTGCGCGTGCACCCGTCAATTTTGCCTGGTTGTTGATTTTTTTTTTCAGCTAATTTGCTCGCGTGTGTGTGTGTGTGTGTGCGTGTCTGTCTGGACGAGTGAGCGACTGGTTCGCGCGGCCGCGACGACTTTGGTTTCTACTTGTGATTTCACATAAGGGCATCTCTCCTTCTGTATCTCTATGGGTATGGCTGCTTTTTATTCTTGACTCGTTCTCCCTTTCTTCGGTCCGGCAGCATCTCCCCTTCCATCCCCTGTGCCGCCTGCTGCACGCGTGCTGGTGCGATTTTATCTTACCCCGGTCGGTAGTCCTCCTCTCCACAGGTTTCTCTCTTGCCTTCCTCCTTCTTTTGTTTTTTTGGTGGTGCTGGCTGAGGCGTCTTCTCTCTCGTCCTGCTCGAGCCGCGCGCGCGTGTGCGTGCGCGCGCGTCCGTGCAGACGGTCACGCTGCAGGTCGCGCGCCTCCCTCTGCTACTTGCTTTTTTCGCCTCATCCCAGATTTGTATCCGACTCCTTCTATACATACATGTGTACATGCTTTACACCATCGCCTGTCTCTCTTTCCGCTGTATCGCAGAGCCACAGAGACGACGACATCAGCGAAGGGCGCTTTACTCTTCCACGTTGTGGAGTGCTATGTGGGGTGTGTGATTGCTGTCCGGCGAAGCGGCTGCACCCCTCCCTCTCCTCCCGTGCGAGCGTGTGGCGCTCTCCTTCCCGCGTCGGCTGTTTTTCGTCGTGCTGTGTTTCTCGTCCTCTGTCGCCCTCTTTTGAACACTCACGACGACCACCGCCTCCCCGTCAAGGTGTCGCGGCTTCCTCGCTTTCCTGTTCTTGTTATTCGTTCTTGTTTTTTTTTTCCTTCTGCGACAAGGCGCTCAACCCGTCGACGTCATCCTCATCGCTGCGGTTGCCGTGTCCACGCGGCGCCTTTGTTTTTCGTGCATCTTTCCCTTGTAGCCGCGGCGCGTGCAGCGACCCTTTTCAGTGCCGCCCTCATCTGGGTGGCTGCTCTCTCCATTAGTACCCTTCGTGTGCTGAAGCCTCTCTCTCGCCGTCGTCGGCGGCGGTGGCGGCGGCCCGAGTGTGGGAGTGGGGCAGAGTCTTTGCCAGCCTACCCATTCACCTCCACACATATTTCTCTCCTCCTCTCATGTCCGCTCGAGGGTTTCCTCGGCGGTGCTGCGCACTGGTGTGCGTGGCGTCTGCGGCACTGGCACTCGCGCTGCTCATCCCGGCGGCGTGCGGCTTCGCCGGTGCTGCTGCTGCGGCGTCGATAACGGTGACGACGACGCCGTCGCTGCCGCTGCTCGACGTGCCGTTCCACGCGGACGTGGCGGGTGCCGGCAAGGGGCACAGTGTGTTTGTCTCCAGTCAGAGCGACTGCAGTGGTGCCTCGAAGGTGACGCCGGTGTGCACCCTTGGGAGTGCGGTGGATGGCGTCAGCTTCGTGAATGGGACGTGCGTGTTCCATGTGACGAGCGAGGCGCTGAGTGTCGACTTGACGAGGCCCCGCCCCACGGTTCCCGTACTGTACTGGTGCAGCAGCGCTCATCCCGGCGCGTCGGTGGGCGCGCTGCAGATGAGCGTGATGGGGATGTCTCGACAGTTTATGTTTGTCAACGTCGAGACGACGGTACACCTTAACGAGGCGACACCCATCGGCACTAAAATCGGTTTTTACGTCATCAGCACCTGTGTTACGCCGTTGACGATCCCCCAGTCCTTCACCGTCTCCGCCACACGCACTATCACGCTCAGAGCAACTGGTACAGTGCCGATGTACGTCTGCGCCACGATCCCCACCGTGTCGGGGACCATGACAGCGCTGGCACTTCGAGGAGTCGTCGCAGGCGCGCCAGTCTACTCTCTCCAGCCTTCTCGAGGGGTGCGCCATCGCACCATCAGCATGACGACGACAGCGGAGGGCGTTGCGAAGGTCGCACTTTCTCGGGACAGCGACTGCGACACATTGGCTCAGCCCGCGCAGCTCGCAACGCTGAACGAGCGCTTCGGCTTCCGCATTACCGCCCCGGCCGGTGTCTACTACTTGTGCGCAGCCACGGGTCTCAGCACTTTCACGCCGTCCACCAACACCTTCACAGTGGAGGAGTACGACGTGCAGCCGCACACGATGTACGCGGCCCGCGAGACTCCGCTGACCTACGCCCTGAGTGCGGCTGGCCGTGAGGAGGAGCTGGAGACGGCGCTGTCGACGACGACGGACTGCATTGGAGGCTCGCTGGTGGTTCCTTGGGGAGCATCGATGTCGTGGGCAGTGCCAAAGGTGGGCACGTACTACGCGTGCGTACGGGACCGCGGTGCGGCGAGCACTGCCGGGCACACGAGCGCGATCACTGTGACGGACGTGCCGACGCTGACGTTCTCGCCGGATGAAGTGGTTGGGGGGCTTCCGATAACGGCGACACTCAAACACCCCAACGCGACGACAGCGGAGTTTGACGTGATGCTCTCGAACAAGCTCAACTGCGTCGACATGTTCGCCGTCGTCCGAAAGCCCACCGGGACGGCGATGGTCACACTGCCCACTGTCACAACGGTGCAGGGCGACGTTACCTACTGCGTCTCGAACCCGCGGGAGCCCAACGAGGACTTCCATACAGTCAGCTACCAGCTTGGCACCCTGCGGACACGCATGTACCGGGTCGGTCACAGAGCGTTGCGTATCAACTCGACACTGCGCTTCGTCCTGGACAGCGAGGTGCCCCTGGCGAGCGGGACGTCTGTGGTGCTTGTCCCTGAAGCCAATAAGAGTCCATGCGCCCCCTCGATGGCCGCCGCAGCCGCCATGGGTGAAGGAAGCGGCATGATGATGTTCACTGTGTCGGGAGCGTCGGCGGTTCTGTCGCCTGTGGTGTTCCCTGCAGGGGGTTTGTGGCTCATGTGTCTGCAGTCCGGCGACGGGCGCCAGCTTCAATACCTGGATCTGCGTAGGTTCTGGATCTACGGAACAACGGCGCAGCTTTCACAGGACCTTGTCCTCGTCAATGTCAAAACACCGGTGCATGTTTCCCGACTTGAATCGGATCACAACGTCACTGTGACCTCAAGCAAAACATGCAGTCCATCCACGGAGTGGGTTGCTAACGGTACAGCGAAGGGCGGCGTCGTGACGCTGAACGTGCAGTCAGCCTCGGCAGGGCCGCTGCTGGTGTGCTTCGCGTACCCTGCAGAATCGGAGTCGGCGTTCACAAACATTGAAGCGGACTACGCTCCCGTCGGCGACTTTCAGAGCCTAGCTGCGCGCGCGTATCCAAGCATCGCGTACGTGAGCGAGACGACGACGCTGAGCTTCGCCGGGGTCGGCGGCATGTCGCTGACGGGCTACTTCGCTTTCTTCCTGCCTCATGCGACGTCGTGCAGCGAGCCCGACGCGACGGTTTTGGGCTCGGGACTGAAGGGGCCGGACGCGACGTCGACCGTGTCGTACGGGACGGTGAGTGGCAGTGCGCTGGAACGGGGAACCTTGTACCGCGTGTGCGTGGGGCGATCCATAGGCGACGGCTACTGCGATGCCGGCGTTGTTGCGGCGATGGAGGTGCCGCCGGTGTCGACGGACCCGCCGGTGCCAGTGCGCGGGCTGCCCGTGCGGCTGCAGCTGCCGCCGAGCTTCACGAGCACTGCTGCTGTGACGTTTTACGTTGTGGTGGGCGGCACGGCGAGGTGCAGCGACGACCTGAGCGGGACCCGTGTGTACGGGAGCGGGCCTGTGGACCGTGCGAGCGGCGCTGCGTCTGCGTTCGTGGCGCCTGCGCGTGCGAGCGGCGTGGACGCCGTGCGCGTGTGCGTCGGGTCGAACGAGAGCCTCGTGTCGGACAGCCTGGGGTACGCGCATGGCGCGACGCTGCGGCTGGAGCAGTTCCACACATCGATGGTGTACCTGCAGCGCGGCGTGCCGAACGTGCTGTCCGGTGCGCCGATGGCCGCGACGGGGTCGCTGTACGTTGTCGCGTGCGACGGGAAGGAGTGCGACGCTGACAACGCTGACGGCGTGTGCCGCGCGAAGATGTCGCAGGGCGCGACGAGCTCTGCGACGGCTGCGCTGGATGCGCCGCTGGGGCGGTGCCTGCTGTGCCAGCGCGTGACGTTGGGCACGGTGGTGTCGGTGGTGGGCTCGAACACGACGGTGGAGGTGGTGGAGCCGTTTAAGATGCGCCTCTCCGTAGACCCCTCTGCCATTCGCGCGTACGTGCCGTTCGCAGTGACCATGTCGGGCGGCCCTGGCGGCGCGGGGGCGAAGTACACGGGTTACAGCCTCAAGGTACAGCCCGCGTCTGTCGTTTGTGGTGCCACGGCGTACGAATCGCAGGAAATCGTGGTGGAGGACGGCTTCGCGGAGGTTTCCATCCAGAACATGAAGGCAGGCAAGCAAATACGGTTTTGCACCTCCTCACCACTGCTGAGCAGCGTGAGCGTGCTGACGGGCACGCTGCGGCACTACATGACGCCTGCAGCTGTGATCGGCGACCGCGCGACGACGCTGACGTCTGGCGGTGTGATTAGGGGCGCCACGGCGGTGCTGTCGCGCACGGCGGACTGCCTCAGCGTCGTGGCTGGCGGCGGCGCTGCGCCGATTGTGGACGCGAGGGTGACGTTCACTGTCACGTCGTGCGGCGCGAACGGAGCGCTGGCGTCGCTGTACTACTGCGAGGCTGCTAGCGGGGGTGCGTACGCGTCCCGCGGTGCGGTGGGACTGCTGCGCGCGAGCGGGTGCAGCGGCGGCGCGGATGCGAGCATTGCCGAGGTGAACGCGGCGCCTGGCGCTGCGATCGGCAGCTTCGGGATCGACGCCGCGTACCTGGCGAGGCCGCGGCTGTCTGCGTCGCCGGACTGCGGCGTGCTGCTGGACGCAGCTGTTGCGAGCGTTGGGTACGCGCCCGGGGCTGGCGAGCGCGCTGCGTTCCACGTGTGCGCCGTGCTTGTGGGCGACGCGAGCGTGACGTTCACGACGGCGCGCCCGACGCTGCGCGTTGCGAACTGGGCCGTGACGCCGACTGCTGCTGTGAGCCGGTACAACGCGACGCTTGGCGCTGCTGCTGCTACTGCGGTGCGCGTGAACTACGCGACGCCGTCGAGCGAGACGTTCCTGAGCACTGCGAGCGACTGCAGCGTGCGGACGGCGAGCGCGGCGGGGCTGAGCGGGGCGTCGAAGGCGGCGACGTACAGCACGACCGGCGTGCGCGGGCTTGTGCACGTGTGCACTGTTGCGCCGCTGAGCGGGAAGACGCTGGCGGTTGCGCAGTTCCTGTCCGTGACGCCGCCTGCTGTGCTGCGTGTGTCGCCGGCTGTTGTGCGCGGCGGCGAGTACAGCGCGACGCTTGTGGTGGACGGTGCGCCGCCGCTGTACTCGATGGTGCCTGGCGCGGACAGCGGGTACACGCACAGTGGCTACTACACGAGCGCGAGCCGCGAGGTGTACCTGTCCGGGGACGCGTGCTCGGGCGTGCTTGCGGGGACGAGCGCGGCGACGGTGACGTCGAGCGGCAGCGTGTCGTTTGCGACGGCGGGCGTTGCGGCGAGCGTGAGCGCTGTGTGGCTGTGCGCGGTGACGGCTGCGGGGCCCGCGGTTGTGCTGGCTGGCGTGGCTGTTGCGCCCGGCAGGGTGCACCCGACGACAATGGTGTCGGGCGCACTGGGTGCGCCTGTCTTCATACCGAGCCTGAAGGGCACGGCGGTGCAGCTGAGCGCGTCTGCGAGCGGGTGCGGGTCTGTTGCTGGGATGCCGAGCTTCACAACGGACGCGGAGGGCTACGGCGCTGTGGACCTTGTGGGCGGCGACGGCGGCGCGCTTGCGCCGGGCACGTACACGCTGTGCTACGGCGGTGCGCCGCGTGGCGGTGCTGCGGCGCTGGAGTCGGTGGAGCTTGTGCGCGCGTCGTACTTCGACGTGCGCGGGACGACGTTTGTTGTCGGCGTGGCGAGCCGGATGCCGCTGCTGCAGGACCTGACTGCTGCGGCGCTTGTGCCCGGGTTCAGCACCGCGCGCGACTGCACGTCTGTGTCGAGTGAGCACGGCGAGTGGGCTGCTGTGACGAGCACGTCTGTGTCTGTGACTGCGACGAGCGTGTACACTGCTGGGCTGTACCTGTGCGCGCGTGCGCCGGTGAACGGGACGCTTGTGGCGCTGCCCGGGCGGTGGTCTGGGGCGCGGAGCGTGCAGTTCGTTGCGTCTGCGATGCAGCTGCCGTCTGCTGGGTGGGACGCGTGCACGACGTACACGCTGGACCAGTGCTACCCGCCGGGTGCGAGCGCGAGCGGTGCGACGTCGGTGGTTGCTGTTGTGCACGGGGACTGCTGCAGCGAGTCGAGCCGGAGCGCGGTTGTCGGGGAGGCGAGCATGGCGAGCGGGACGTGCGAGCTGACGCTGGACTACGACAAGGTGTCCGCGTACCCCGCGGGATCGACGTACCACGTGTGCGTGTGGGACAGCGCGGACGACTCTGTGTGCACGACCGTGAGCGAGGCGCGCGTGAGCACGAACTGCACGCGCGGTGGCGGCGGTGGCCGGGGGCTGAGCCGTGGCGCGGTGGCGGGGGTGGCGGTGGCGTGCATTGTGTGTGGCGCTGTGGTGGGGTTGAGCTTGTTCGCGGTGTGGTACTTCTGTCTGTGCAGTGCGCCTGGTGGTGGTGCGGAGGCGGCAGAGGACAGTGAAAAGGCGAGTGGGACGGAGAACGATGGTTTGGCAAGCCGTAGCTGGTTGAGCTCCTTTACGGAACACTGGGAGACGACGGTGAGCACCCCGGACGGTAGTGCGTTTCCGGAGGAGGGTCACGAGCTCGGCGACGAGCTGCAGAGATCGGGCAATTCGGGACCTGTGTTTGGCGATCATCCCGTGATGAGGAGTGCGTCACGCAGGCGCGAGTCTGGCTTGGACGTGTCGGCGAGGCTTTCCATGGAGTCGGTATCTGAGGTTCCGCTAGCGCCGCTGACGGTGATGAGGGTGGCGCAGCTTAGGAAGGGGAGCGGCTCGTGTCGGTCATCGATGACGCAGCAGATTGAGATGTGGCGGCGTGCTGTAAAACCCGAATCAGCCTCAGAGGCGCTGTCAGCGGTGCTGCCCAACGCATCGCCGCGGGAAGAGCCCTCGATTCCGCACATTCACCGCGTGCTGCCGCCGGCGGGTGAGCTGAAGGCGCCGTTCAAGCCGCTACAACGGGCCCCGCTGGCGGCAGCCGCAGAGTCGTCGCTGCTTTCTCCGCCAGCACCGATGCCGTGGCCTCAGCCGGCATCTCAGACGCCGCCGCAACAGATGCCGCAACAAACCCGCCCGTCAGACGTGCAGAGCTGGAAGCCTCTGTCCCCTCAACCGCAGACGTCCGCGTCAACGCGGAGCCGAAACCCCTTGCGCTCTGTTTTCTCGCTCGATCTGCCTCTGGGGGAGTCGGTGCCGTGGATCTTGTCGGAGGGCGGCAGCAGCTCGGAGAAGGCGGTTGTGTCTCTTGTGCAGTGCTCCCCGCGCGGTACCGCACCACCATTTGAGGCCACAGGGCCGACGGCGCGGCACTTGCGAACGGTGCGTGAACAGGGCAGATTCCTTCAGCGCAACAAGGAGGATATACGACAATGGCTGCAGAGTACGGTGGTGGTCCCCGAGGTGCAGGGCTGCCGGGAGCAGCTCGCCGCCAACTCTCGCAGCAATGCACCACAGCCACCACCACCGGTACCGCCGCAGGGGCCCGCCAGCCGGGAAAAGACGCCGCCGGCCCTGAGGACTCAGAAACCCGTCCCCTTCGAGAAGGCGCGAGCAATGCCGGCACCACAGAGCACTGTGCCTGGAGTCGCGCGCACCAACGCCGCCGGCGCAGCACCGCTACGGCCTGCGCAGCCGCCGCCGTGGCCGCTTCCAGAAGGGCGCCACCCGTCGCTCGGGTGTGGCTTCAATGCCGTACAGTTCCCCACCGCTCCTCGCAGTGACACCGTCTCCTTCGACGTGTCCTCTGACACTAACGGGCTACTGCGACCGCCACAGTGCACGCCAGCCACGGCGGCGGCGGATGCGGCCCGGCTTACGCAAAAGCCCAGCATGACTCGGCTACCCCAGCCGCCATCACAGTCAAGCGAATATCCGGTGATGTACTCCGATTACGGGCCGACTGGCATCATCGGCCCCGCGGTGATGGCCGGCTGGCCTCGGCCCCGCGAAGGGCAACGGTGAAAGCCCCACGAATCACGGAGAGTAGCGCAACCATGGCTCCAGTGAGTCGTCGCCGTCGGATGGGGGCGCTGTGGATGAGTTTGACCGGCATGAGAGCCGACCGCAACAGCTTTCGTGATGGCGCCGCCATGCTTTGTGTTCCCCGCCTCTCTGCAAGTCCGTGACGGCTGGCGGATGCAAAACCAGCGCACCCGCTCGCACCCGTTTTTCGTATTCGTTTCTTCGAACTGGTATCGTCAGTGCCGTTGGCGAACCTCTGTGCCCCGCTTATGGGTGTCGCAGGTCTGCTTCGCTTCGCTCTGCGCCTGCTCCCCACCTCCCCCCTATCACTCTCTCTTTCTCTGTCCATGCCCGTGCCACCTGCGCCGACACGTGACACTCCCCCCCCTCCCACCCCCTCTCTGCGCTCAATGAAGGCCCCGCGTTTCCGCCATGGCTCATGCTTGTGGCGGGGGAAAGCACTGCTCTCGTGACGCTCTCCCCATCTCCCTTGTAGGCACGGGCGCGTGCTCGTGAGTGTTCGCTGCTTTCGTGCTCGACTCGTTGAGGTGTTGGCTGCCTGTATGCCGAGTTGCTGCCTTTTTCCACCGCGCTGCCACTGTCTTTCTCAGCGGCTCTTTTCCATGGCTCATCGCCCCTTGCCTCGCCTCGCCTCGCGCTGTGCGTCATGTCTTTGAATGCCATGCGCGCGCTCTGACACAGGCAGAGGCGCGCACAAGAGACGCACTGAAAAACATAGTATGCGTCTGAGATGCTTCTCTGTGGGCGTGCGCGTGCGCATGCGTCTCGAACGCGTGAGGGTGCAGGGGCGCTCATCATCTCCTCTTGTCGTTCCCACTCCTTCATGTTTGTTCTCTGTCCGTTCCAGCCTCCCCTCTTGCTCCGATCTCTTGCTTTCTTGCGTTCTCATGTCTTTTTTTCTCTGGGGCGCCGACGACGCTGCAGCTGGTGATGTAAGCATGCGCTTATTAGGACGATCTGCGCCACGACGCCGCGTGTCGGGCACGCCCTGCCACATCTCTCTTCTCGTTTCTATCTTGTAGCTTGCTTGAGCGCGTGTGTGTGCGTGCCCGCTTGTCGTCCTTCCTTTCTCGTCCTTCTCTTCTTCATTGATCACTCTTGTTGTTGACGGATATGCCCCTACTCTCTGTGCGTATATCGTTTTCTTGGTCTCTCTCTGTCCCTCTCGATGTATCTGTGTGCGTGTGTGCCGCGCCCTCAATTTCGTTCTCTGTTTTTGTTTCTCTTTTTACCTTCCACACCTCTACTCCTCGCTTTTTCATTCATCGTGTTTATTCGCTATGTTGTGCCTCATCCTCCCCCTCTCTTTTCTGGTCGTCTTCTCGCTGGTGCCCTCTCCATCCGCAAGCACCGCGTTCGCGTATTTCTTCACCTCTCTGCCTTTTTGTTTTTTTCGCCCCTCGATTCTTCTGCATCCGTCGTCGTGATGGTCGTGCACCACTCCTCATCCGCACCACGCGTGCACCCGCACTGCACGTGCTCTCGCGCTCGTTGCTGTTGTGGCGTGGGGCAGGTTCTCTTCATGACGGTTGCCGGCGCTTTTTCTTGGTCAGGATGGCTCTGCCCGCCTCTCTGCGTGCGTGCGTGCGTGTGGCCGTGCACCGTCTATCTCCGCGTCCTCTGCGGACGTGTGTATCGCTTTCGTTCTGCCTCTCTCTCTACCGCTCTTCCGTATTTGCCTCACCGTGCATCTCCCGCTCGCCCTGCGCGCCCTCGTTCTCTTCGCGTCTTTCTCTCTATGCTCCTGCAGCTTTTAGAATTGCGCGTCGCGTGTTGTTTCGCTTTTTTTGTGCTCCGTCACGGAGGATGTGCCCTTAGCTGCTCACCCCTTTCCCCTTTTCCTTCTCCCTCGACGCGTGTTGTACTGCTGTGTATGGATGAGGGCCCTCGCCCTCTGCGCGGCTCTCTTTTCGGTGTGCGCCCTCATGCTTCTCTCTCCCGTCTTGCTTGGCCGCGAGGTGGGTTTCCTACCCTCGTCCTTCTCCCTATCTTGTCGTGGCGTTGATCTGCACATGCGTGGGTCGGCTCGTGCAGCGCTGCCGCTGCTGCTGGGCCGGGTTTGTTTCTATTTTTGTGGTTGCGTCGAGCGCGTAGGATGATGATGAGGCGGTGGCGCTGTGTGTAGCTCCTTCTTTCGCCCCGCCCCCTTTCCCTTTTTTCCTTGTTTCGTTTTCTGTTACTGTCTGCCCGAGTGGCATGCATGACGGATGGCGCAGCGAAGTAGGTGAGGGGGCGGGCAAGCGGAAAGCAGTGGAGGGAGCGGCTTGTTGTTTTGCCACTCTCTCTCTCCCCCACCCTCGCTCCTCCACCGGACTCTATCGTTTCGCGTACGCGCAGACGTGCATCTATACGTCTGCCCCCTTCCTCCCTTCGCGTTGTGTCTTGCGTCTTGCGCTGTTTTCCCTCCTTGTTTTTCATGCTGTATGTATGTATGTGTGTGTGTGTGGTAACAGGACGCGCGCCTACCTCTCGGCGAGTGTTCATGTGTTGTGCTGCCGTGCTCGTGTTTGAATCGTCTTCTCTCTCGCCTCCCCTCGCCTTTTATATGTGCTGTGTGCTGAGTCTGGCATCTCTCTCTTCTACGCTTGCAGGTGCGTTGCCTATTGGTGCTCTTCTTCCCCCCTTCCCCTCCCTCCCGCTGCTCCACAACGTTTAGAAGACGAGCTCGCGTGTGTGTATGTGCATGTGTGCACAGTGCCGGGCCCTTGCGGTGGCCCAGGCGGTGCTGCACACTTTTATGTGTTGTTCCCGTGCCGCCCGCCTCGTCGTCGCCGTTGATATAGAAGACGTGTGCACATCTCTTTAGGAGAGAGTGAGCGCGTGCGGGCGGCGACGACGGCGGGCCCGCGTGCCGGCTCGGCTTCTCTTGCAGGTTTCTTTCCATGCTCCGCCGTGCGCAAATGTTTTTTTTTCGTTGTTTTCCTTCTCGTGGACGTGGCCCTCCCCTTCTCGTATTTCGTTCGCCAACGCGCTTCCGTGCGAGACTTCAACCAGATGAAAAGCCCGCATCACCGCAACGCCGATCACATCTGCTATTCGGCCGGTGCGCGCGAGCGCAGCATTCACCGCGAGACTGCCCTCTCGACGAGAGCCAAAAGCTGCTGAAAGCGAAGACTTCTCATGGACGTGCCAGCTACGCCATTGCCGCGTCCGTCCCTCGCCGCTCTTGAAGCCGCAGCGTCGGGAAGGCCCCCCACCCCTCTCCATAAAAAATGTAAACAGTCGCTTGAAAGAGGGAAGGATGGGAGGCGCGAGACAGGGTGTCCGCGGACTGCCGCTTCTCTTCTCTCCGCCTTTTCCAGCTCGCGCCATCATAATGTGCGAATCGAGATCCTCTTATCGTCTTGGTCTCTCTGGCTTCTTTCCGTCGCTCGTGCATGCGCCGGTCCCCGCGTGCGCTTCTCCTCCACCCGGTGATGTGGCATCATCCACATCGAAAGAAAAATACAAGTCAAGTGACGGACTCCCTCCTGTGCAGTACAAGCACACACACACACACACGCTGATATGCCCAATCCACTTGTGCGGCTCGGCAAGGAGCTGAAGGAGGCGACGGAGCACCCAGACCCGGACATCCACCTGGAGCTGTATGACCCCACCAAGGGCAGCAACTCCAGCCGCAGTAGCCAGGGCGCTGCGTCGCAGCCCTCTCAGCAGCAGCCCGGGCTTTACACATGGCTGGCCATTCTCAAGGGCCCACCCGATACACCGTTCGCGGGCGGCAGCTATCGACTGGTGTTGAGCATCCCGCACGAGTATCCCCTCGTCCCCCCGAAGGCTGCCTTTATTACAAAGGTGTTCCACCCCAACGTCGAGTTCAACACGGGCAACGTCTGCCTTGATATTCTCAAGAAGCGGTGGTCGCCGGTGTGGACGCTAAGCTCCGTGTGCCGCGCGATTCTAAATCTACTGGCGGAGCCAGAGTCGGATAGTCCGTTCAACTGCGATGCCGGAAACCTTCTGCGCGCTGGCGACATGGAGGGTTACGCGAGCCTGGTGCGGTACTACGCCATCACCGACGCGGGAGCGCCGCCATTCGCGGATAACGAGGAGTGACCGCTTGAGAAGAACCAAAACGATGGCGGGAGGCGACTGCGGTTCAGTGAAGCATAGCGCGAGGAGTTGAGCAGAGAGACTGAACAACCGGCGCTCCTGTTGTGCTTGCCTAAGCTTTTTTTTTGCTGCTGTTGTTGCTGTGGCTGCTTTATCTCCCCGTCACCTCTCGCCCCCTCTCACAGGACGGGCTCTCACGGTTATGGTGTCTGATGCGACGCATGTGTGCTTTTAGGATTTCACGCCCTTTTCATTTCGACATATGCCCCTTCCTTTTTCGCGGCTATAGGAGGTGTCTCTGGTGTGGAGGGGGGGCGGTGTAATGGTGGTGTGCTGTGTGGTTTGTGGGGTGTCGGAGGCGTCCAAGACGGGTCTTGTCCCTCTGCTGCTGTAGTGAGGTGCGCGTCCTTGTGCGGCCCCCTTGCCGTTGGCCCACGTACCTTCACACACACACACACACTCACGTGCGCGGCGCCGCCTTCGCTGTCGCATCGTTTTTTTTTTCTTGTTTTGCTCTGCCACTGCACGGAAGCTCATGCACAGCCGCAGCCAACGCGCACACATAAAAGGTTGCACCGCCCGTGGAAGCTATCACAAAGAAGCCAGAGAGCCGTCAAGCACATGGGGGCGCTCCCGCAGGGAGGGGAGGCCTTGCATGGAGAACGTAGCTTGCCGGCACCTCTCCAGGTTCTTCGACGGTTACTTTCGTCAGCAAGCCGTGCTCGTGCTCGTCGTTGCAGCCGCATTCAGCTCTGTGCTTTCCCTTTCTCTTCACAGCACTTTCGGCGCTGCCCGTGGTGCGGGTGATGGCGCCGACGACGTGCACCGCACCTCATCTCCTTTACCTTGCACCCTTTCTTCTCTTCGTCCCCCCTTCTCTCGTTGCTTTTCCGCTGCCGCTCCTTCTCCGCCTTGTGTCTCTCATGGGTTGGTTGTGCGCTTCGGTAACAAACTTGGCGATCTGCGCGTTGCTGCTGCTGCTGCTCACATCCACGCTGACCACCCTGCTGACTCGTACGCGCACTCTCCGCCCCCCACCCCCTTGTTGTTGCTGCTTCTCGTATCGGGGGCAGTCACGTTCCAGAGGACGTTCTGTTGTCACCCTTTTTCTTCGCCTATTAGCCTCCTTTGGTCTCTCCCCCCCCACACACACACACACCGCACCTCCGCCTATATCTCCTGTCTGTCGGCCTGTCGGTCTCTGTCTGGACGCTGTCCCCCTTCTCTTTGCCAAGCGTCCCTCAACGCTGTTTTTTTTTTTTTGGCGGCCATCACACCTGTACAGCCGCCGAGCGATCCCCCTATCCCGCTTCGTTCTGCGGGGGTGCCGGGCTTCTCGGAGATTCATCGACGCTGCCATTGTTCGCTCTCTCTCCACCCATTGGACCCCATCCCTGAGCCTGCTCCCTTCCTTCCCACCACCAACTCGCCATCACACATCAACGCCCCCTGCCCCCATTCCCGACTCACCACCATAGCTACGCGGACCTGCCGTCCCTCTGGCACTCTGTCTGCCTCTATCTGCTTTCTTCTACGCCCCACGCTGTCACACCGATACGCGCACCGGCACCCCCTCTCTGAGAGAAGCGGTCGACATTTTCGAGCCGACGCGCTCGATTTGGCTTGCTCTTGTTTCGCTACTCTTTTTGCCGCACGTGTTGGACCTCGTCTGCGCACGCGCACGCGAGAGGGACACAAGCGGGAGAGGAACGTTACAGTTGCTCCACATCACCCACCGACTCTCTTTCACCCAAACACACACACACACATACATACACACTGGTACCACGCCACCTCCTACCTCCCACCTCCCTCCTACTCGTACTTCTATTTACTATCGCCACGAGTGGCCCTCATACTCATACGCCATCTCTTCCGCCGCCGCGCCCCTCTTTACGCCCTTCCTCTCTTATCACCCTTCTCCGCTCACGTACAAGCCCACATACACAGGGGGAGGCGACGAAGGAAAAGACGTCGCT
The DNA here is from genome assembly GCF_000002875.2 of Leishmania infantum JPCM5. Lineage (NCBI taxonomy): Eukaryota > Euglenozoa > Kinetoplastea > Trypanosomatida > Trypanosomatidae > Leishmania > Leishmania infantum. The sequence goes on from NC_009391.2 coordinate 433,255, forward strand.
GCACCACGAGCACGTTAAGTGGAGGGAGGACGAACAAAAATACGGACGAGGAGCGGAAGCGAAACCCAACAGAAGATTCACGGAGGTGCACGAAGGAGGAAAAAAAGGCAGGGGCTGCACTTTCACACACGTCCTGCACCCACTCCACTATACACGTAGCCGGCGCATTTCTGTAGAGTACCATCGAGCTGACGAGCGTTCGCAAGACATCACTCGTATTGACCTCTCTCTTTCTCTCTGTGTGTGGCGCAAGTCTCTCGCGCCCTCCTTCTTTCTCACTCCTCTCCCTCGTCCCTCGAGTCTTCTGCTTGTCTCTTCGCCTCACCCTCCTTAACCGTGCGCGTGTTTGCTGTTTGGCGCCAAGAACAGCAACACCTCAAGGAAGGAGGCGAGAGAGGGAAACGTTAGAGCAGGGGGTATCGTCTCTCTCTCTCTCTCGTTTTTTTTTCTTGTGTGAGTGCGCGTGTGCCCGTCAGTGTACGCGTCTTTGTGTACACATCTATCCCTCATTCCTCCTTTCCTTCCTTCCCCCGGTCTCACTTTTCACAGCCAAGCAAGCACGGAGCCGAGTACATGCTCATAGACAAACTCGTCTCCCATCTCTCTGTCTGTCTCTGTCGCTGTGCCTTGTTTCTACTCTCTTCTTCTGTTTTGTGTACCGCATCTCTTTAGTTTTCGTTGGCTGTTTGCTCTTGTTGCCACCCCTCCCTTATTTCGCCTACTTGTGTCGTTGTCTGCCGCTCTCCGTGTCTGCCTCTGTACGTCTCTTGCTCGGCTTCGAATACACACGCTTCGCCACCTCCACTCTGCCTCCGCCCCACCCCCTCCCCCTCGTCTGTTTTCTTATGTATGCCTGTGCTTGCGCGTTTTGGTCAAGTGCGACTCATCACCCCCTTTTTTGTGTCTCCTTCCCCCGCCATCTCTCTCTCTGAGCCTCCCTGCAAGCGTCGCTGTGCGTGCACCTGCCACTTACCTGTTTTTAGCTCTTTCCCCCTTCTCTTCGCCCGCCTCTCCCCCGTCTTGGTCTTGTTTCCTTCCCCTCGTCATTTCACTCGTGTATGTGTCTCGCTCTCTTTCTCTCGGTTTTCACGACGCTTGCATCTCTGCTAAGCGCCCTTCTCTCTTCCTCCTCCTCTCTCTCCACTCCCCGCTCCCTCTCGAACCCGCCGACACCCTCGCCCAGCAGCCCGGCGCCTTCACGCTGTATCCCTCTTCCCTCTCACCGCACGCGCGCCTGCTGTCTTCGGGTGGATTGGGGGAGGGGGACTTCTACCATTTCGTTCGCATAACTCTCTTTTTTTTTGTATTTGGTCTGCCGCTTCGTTGGCGCTGAGCAGTTCTCTTTAGTGTGAAATTTTCTTTTTTTTTCCGTTGCATCACTGTGTGTTTCACGTTGGCTCGCTCCTCTCTCGGTCTCTTCCTTTCGTGCACGCACGCACTCTCTTTCTCTCCCCTCCCCTCACTCCCCCGCATTCCCCCTTCTCTCTTCACTTTCTTTGTTGTCCCCCCCCGCTGGCTGCGTCGTTTCTCTTCTTCGTTTGTAGTGTGTTATTCTCTCTTTTATTGCCCAATCCTCCCTCTCTTCGTGCGTGTCTCTGCCTGTCTTTATCTCTCTGCGTGTGACTCCCTAACCCCCCCCCCGTACTCGCCCTCCTTCCCACACGGCACCTCTCTTCTTTCCTTACATTGGTTCTCTTCCTCCTCCTCCCCCCGCCACACACTAGCCGCGGCCTCATTGCGAAAAGGCGCTTCACTGTTTTATTTGTCGTTTCCACCTCTGTTAGTTCCTGGATGCGCGTGTCTCTCTCTGTCCTCCCTCTCCCTCCCCCTCTCCTCCACTCCCTCTCTCTCCCTCTCGCCCAGCCTTCTGTTCGCTCCTCTTTTGCCTTTCCTTGCGTCTTCTCTTACGTTTCACGTGTCTCGTCGTCTTCTCGTCTAACTGCCTTGGCCCCCACCCCTTCCCCTCCGTCTGTCTCTCTCTCTCCACCCAACTGACATCCTACGCCATCCCTGTCTCCGTTTTGTTGTCCTTCTTCTCGTGAATCGTCTTCCTTTTCGACTGCCCCGCGCCGCCTCGCGACTTCTCCAGGAGGGCGCAGCAACGACGCAAGGGCTACAGCGAGTGCGGAAGAGCCCCGGGTTCCTTCCTCCTTCGCCCCCCCTCCCCCTATTGCTCCGCCCATCCCTCCCGCGAGACGCACGTACACGCGTGCGTACCCAGGCACACGTGGACGCGTGTCGGGGGAGGACGAGACGGCTGTGAGAAGCCCCCACATTCACTCTCCCTTCGTTTTTTTTCCCTGGTTCGGCTCCCTTGCCTTCGACACTACACTTGGCGTACCTGTGCTCGCGCTTCCCTCTTCCCCTTCATCTCGTTGCATCTCTCCGCGATTCCATACATTTAGCGTGCCCGCTCTCTCTCTCTCTCTCTGCGTGTCTCTCTCCGTATTGCATTACACACCTGGGGCTCACCCGCGTGCCTGTTTCCGTGCGTCTGGCTGGTGGCTGTACACTGTTGTGTAGCTGCTTTGGTTCTTGCTTGCAATCAGCCTCCGTCACCCTCACCCCCGCTCCTCCATCGATCCCTCTTCTTCCCTTCGCCCAGACTGTCTTCAAACAACGGGAGAGACGCACACCTCGTAACGCAACGACACCAAGGCGAAAGAAACACACAGTGGAACGACGAAGAGCGGAGAAGGGCTGCGCACGTGCCGCCGCCGCTACTTTCCACTCACTCACTCACTTACTCGCTCTCACATACCTTCTTTCCCTCTCCGCGCCGGTGTGCGTCGGTCTTCGCTTGACGCTTCGCCTTGAACATTTTGGTGTGGTCTTGTCTCAAAAGGGGTACTCTCTCCTTGTAGCGCTCCCTTCTTGTGTGCTGTGTGTGCATGTATGTTGAGTACTGCAGCGGCGACTCGTGCGCTTTTCGTGTCCCCTCCTCCTCTTCTCTTGGTTTCTCTTCTCTCTGCGTTCAAGAGAGCTCTCTCACTCTCTCACTCTCTCCCCCCTCTCTCACTCTCTCCCCCCTCTCTCACTCTCTCCCCCCTCTCTCACTCTCTCCCCCCTCTCTCTCTCTCCCGTCCTTCCTTCCTTTTCCTCTTGTGAAATTTGTTCTCAACTCCCTCACCTTTTTGTTGTTCTTGTGTGTGTGTGTGTCTCCCTCTCTTCCTCCCTCCGCCCGTTTTTCCTGTGTCTTGCTCGTCTTCTGAATTTTCTTCTTCCTCTCTCTCTCACTCTTCGTCACTGTTTTCGAATCGGTCATCTCGCTAGACATTGCCGTCACCGTCGCCATCGCTACTCGCCCTTTCGTTGTTTGTTTTTGTCATCAAACCTCCTTTCTTCTCTCTCTCCCTGTGTGCGTGCGCGTGCGCTCTATCCCTCCCTTCTCGCCCTCCCTCTTCTCTCTTCCACTCTTCTTGTCGTCGTCCTTTGTTTTTGCTTTTTCCTGTTGCTGTGAGGCGTCGTCGTCTTCCCGAGAACACGCGCAAAGGCCGGGGGTGCGCCTCCCTCATCTCTCTCTCTCCATCTCCCTCCTACTCTTGCTGCTGCTGTGCCTCCTCGCACTGCCGCGCTCGTGCGTGCGCGCAAAAACACACGCGCACACACATACACACAAAAACTTGCCGCTAAATTTGTTTTAAGATTTTGATCTTGCGCGCCCCCTCCCGCTTTCTCTCCACTCCCTGCCTCTCGTCAACCACAGCTTACCTATACATACGTGTACACACGTTCTCCGGCGCCGATACGCTCGCGAACGCATACGCAACCATACGCGCGGCCAGCTCATCCCGAGCGAACGGGAGAACAGGAAAGGCGCAGCTGAAAGAATCACAAAAGAGGCGCTCGGGGCTCGCGCGTCCTACAGATACTTCACAGGCTTCTTATACAAGTTAGATTTCCATTTTTTTTTCGCTTTCCCTTCCTAGTCTCACGGTTGCCGTTGCGCCGCCCTTTCCTCCCCTTCCGCGATTCTTCGTGCGAGTCGCCGGCCTTCGTCGCCTATCGCGCTCTTTCTCTCTCCCCTAGATCTCGTGTGCTGTACGAGTGCTGCACCTGCGCTGCTTTACTCCTCGTCTACTCCGCCGCTCCTTTAGTCTTTATCTTCACAGCCCTCCCTCCCCTCCCTCCGGACACCCCTTCCGTTACGACAATCACGTCGTGCATCCTTCTTCGCCTTGTTGTTTCGCGGCCGGCTCGTGCACAGAAATTCCGTCTTTACAAGGGATCTGCTGCTACACGTGCGCGCAGCTTTCAGCGGAGAGATCACCCTCTCCTCTCCCCTTGATCTCAGTCCTGTGCCCTCCTCCTCCCCCTCCTCCCTGTCTTTTTCCCCTTGTTCGTGTTTTCTGTGGTTGCCATTCTTCCGTCGGCCGGGTCATCTGCCGCAGCGGTGCGTCTCCGCCCTCCTTGTGTGGTTGTGTGCGCGAGCTGCCGTTGCACTCTATACACACACCCACGAGAGAGGCAACCGTTTGTGTTTTCCCTTTTCTCCTCGGCGTGCGCGTTGTCTTTGTGGGCCTCTCTCTGTCTCTGGTTGGGCTTGCGATCGGGTAGTTGTGTGGGCGTTGCTGCTGTGGTTGTGTTTGTGGTGGTGGCTGTGGGTCTGCGTCTTGCCCCTTCCCCCCTCCCTCCGTTAGTTTCTTCCTCGATTTCTTGTTTCCCACGGCCTCCTCCCCTCAACCCCTGCCTCTGTCTTTTTCTCTCCATCGCTTCCCCGCGCCCTTCTTCTTGTTTCCATCTCCCCCCTCAGAGTCGTTGGCATTCATCGATAGAAGTCCATGCAAGGACAGTGACGCCCCTCTCTTTATTTCACTCTCGCTCCTTCTCCGCTCTCCGCTCGTGCGGTGACGAGGAACAGCAGCAGCAAGGTCAGCAAGCGTGTGTGCTTGAGGACTCTGCCTGAGCGGAGCAGATCATCTCCACCACCTTTTTCCCCCTTTCTCGCCACCCCCTCCCCTTTCCTTTCTCTGTCTACCTCTTCTCGCACGCGTAGATCCGCAGTGGGCTTGTTTTGCTTTTCCCCGCCCCTCCCCCCTCCTCCCCTCTTCCGTTTCGTCGATTCTGGTTTCCGTGCAGCCTTCCTATCCGTGTCGTGCCTCTCTCTCTCGCTCGCTTTTCATTCGTCCAGTATAGACGCCTGTGCCGCTGGGCGGTCTTTCTGGCCCTGGCGCTCTCCTCGTGTGCGCGTGAGTACGCGTTTCTTTGGCGCTGCTCGCTGTCTTACGGCTTGGCTCGGGTGCAACGATCTCCTGACCGTCTGCCAGCCACTCTCTGCGCGGCTCTTCTCTCTCCCACTGCGGTTCCTCCCTCCCTGCCTTCCTTCCTCTTTTTTTTTTCCTCTCTGCGCGTGCGCGCGCACCTGTCGCTTTCTATCTCTGTTACTTGGGCAGGCTTCACTGTGTCGTGCGTCGCTTCTCCGTCCCCACTCTTCCCACTTCATTGAGCCTCCATTGCTTCCGAGCAAGGCTGGAGCATCTCCGCCTACGGGGGAGGGTCACCTTCGCTCTTTCTCTCTCTCCCGCGCACTTCGTGACATCTTTCCGTGGGTTTAAAGAGCTCTTGTCTGTTTCGCTGTCCTCTGGTTGCGTAACGTCTCTCAGTTGCAGTGCAGTCGCCCACGCGCACGTTCTCTCTTCTCGTTTTTTTTTGGATTTGTTGTTGTGAAGTCGACTCGTGGGTCCACGTGTGCAATTTCGTGAAAGGGACGCATAGACGCATTTGCTATACAGGGGCGGACGCACCCTCTGCCAGCCCCCGTGCTTCCACTTGTGTCTGTCTGTCAGCTTTTCTGTTTGCAAGGGCTTCGTCTCCATCCCCTCCTTCCCCTCCTCCTCCTCCTCCCTCCTCCTTTTTCTGTTTTTCTTCGCTTGCTTCCTTGAGTGTTTTCTCGTGTTGTTGTTTGATATCTTTACACAGACTCTCTCTGTCTGTTTTGTGAGCGCGCGCGTGTTCGTGTGGAATCTTTCCTTTCCCTCCGCAAAACGTGAGCTCCGCTGTACTGAAACGCATCCAGTCAAGCGCAGCGCTTTATTATATCACATTCTCGCCTCCTCCGTTGCCCTTTCCCAGCCATCCTTTACCGCCTCCGCCCCCACCTCCCTCGCTCTCCCTTGTTTCTTCGCCTTCTTGTGCGTTTTTTGTTGTGTGCCGCTGCCCGTTGTGTTGTATGTCTGCATCTGTTACAGTGGCCCCGTCTACCGTTTCTTCTTGCCTCCTCCCTCTCTACGCATACCCCTTCCCCCTTCCCCCTTCCCCACCACACACACACGTACCAATACGCGCCGTCTCTGCGCTCTCTTCCCCCTCTGCCTCTCTCCACTACCATCTCCTCAGGACTTCTTCGTCTGCTTCGCTTACCTGGGCCGATTTCCATTGTCCGTGCCATCTTGTTCTCCCTCTCTCCCTCTCTCTTTTACGTCTCTTGCGCAAGTATCGCTGCGTGTTGTCTGTGCCTGTGTGTGTCACCGTGACAGCGCCTGCGTACGAACCACTTGCTTTTTGTTTTCCCTTCTGTCTGTCTCAGTCTGCCTGTCTTCTCGGTCTTCTCTTGTTTCTGTGTCGTGCCCGTTGACGCCCTGCCCTGCCCTCCCCCCTCCACCGCGCGATCTCTTCTGTCTGCGTCTGTCTGCGTGTGTCTGTGTCTGTCCGTAACTTGGGCTTCCTCCTCCTCTCTTCTTGTCCCTTCGGTTGTTGCTCTTCCTTCTTCTTTACTGGCTTGGGTCTGCCAGAAGACACAACGGCGTGCGCGTGTGGTGTGTGTGCTCTCGTTGTTCGGGCCATCTCATCTGCAGGATCTGTTATTCTTTCTCTTCTCTCTGCACTTGTGCGTGTGCCTGTGCGTGGTTGTCTCTTCCGCCCTCCCGTCTTGTTCTCGCTATTGGTTGTCGCCTGCTCTCGTTCGCCGGCTGCTCTGCCTGTGTGTGTGTGTCTCTCTGTTTTTCCTCGCCTTTTCAGTGTTGAGTTGCCAACGATCCTCCGAACCACGCCCACGCCCACGCACACGGACATCTACACACACACACACACCCGACGCACACGCCCTCGGGCACATACACGCCCCCCTCCCACTCGACATCCCCCGCCTCATCATCTCTGCGGGGTTGTCTTTGTAGCACCATCACTTTTCTGTCCTTGTCTATCTGTTTCTCTCCCTGCCCCTCTCTCGCTCTCGCTTCTGTGAAAGTCCGCAGCGGCGGCAGCGTCGTCACCCAGTGCGCAAGTCAGCAGTGAGGTATAACCCGCCCTCCCCCTCTGTTGCTCCACAACGAGCCTTTAAAAAGCCGCTTAAAGTGCGCTCGCCTTCCTCGCTCTTCATTCTTTCTGCTCGTGCCTATTGTGTGTATTGTGTGTCTGGGCCATCTTAACGTGCTTCTCTCGGCGCTTGCGGCCCCCCTCCCCCTTTCCCTTCCTTCACCTGCCCGAACGCCGTTCCTCGTCGCCTCTCTCTCGGTCTCCGTCTCGACTTCTCTCTTGCGCACTTGCGAACGGTTTTGCTACAAGGCGCGCGCGTGTCTGCATCTGCGCGGGTCTTTGCTCTCCCCCTCCGCCTCCTGCTGATCTCTGGCTCTTCCTTTCTTTCCTAACGCACCCGAGAGGGCCGCGCCATGTACACCATTTCGTCCGATGCGGTGGACGAGTCGACCACCGCGTTCGAGTGGCGCGTGTGGGGCTCTGACTCGAGCGCCTCCACCCCCGTGGTGCCGCTCGGCGGTGTCAGAGACGCCTCACTGCGCTCCACGACGGCAGCGACCATGCCGGTCGCGTCGTTCTGGGGCGACTCCCGTGATGATCGAGGCGCCGCCGCCGCTGCCGCTTCCACAACGTCGCCGTTGACTTCTTCCACCTTGTGGTCGTCGGTGACGGTGGCGAACAACATGCGTGGCACCAGCAACGCCGCATACAAGGGCACACGCGCCCCCAGTGCTGCGACCACGCCAGCTGGACTGGTGGCGCTCAGCAGCGAGGGTAAGCGCATACCGTCGCAGAAGTCGTCGGCCGTGCCGGCAGACCTCAGCAGTCACTCAGAGCGCCCCAACGGCGACATTGGGGGCGGCACTAGCGTTGGCACCTTCAAGTACACAGCCGCGTCGTTGGCGGTGGAGCCGCCGCATTCAACGATGCCCACCACCTTTCGCGACAGCGATGACGGAGACGATGAAGCTTTTGATATCATCAAGGAGAGCATCAAGCGCCAGCTCGTCAGCATCGAGGAGGATGAGCTCGTCAGTGAGACAGCGCAAGACAACTTAGCGGCCGCTTTACGGCAGACACTTCAGCCGCAGCCGCAGCCGCAGCCGCAGCCGCAACAGCATCGCTTCTTAACAGTGCAGCTGCGGGGCGGCGCCGCCAGCGAGGCTGCCGGTGCGCGTCGGAGCGGCGACGATGATCGCATAATTCACATCACTAGCGCTGCTACACCCCCTGCTCCTCGGTCGGCTGCTGCAGCTCGGCAAGGGGAGATAAAAACGATCCGTTGCTCTTCTTCGCCCGTGTCGGTCGTGGAGCAGCTCGCTGCCATCAGCATTGGCCAGTCATCCGTGTCCAAGGTAAGTGTGCCTCTCACCAGTGCAAGCGGTGGCGACGCGAAGGGTTTTCGCTCGAAGCCACCTTCATCGCTCCCACAGTCTCCCCAGGCACCCGCCCAGAAGGCCGCGCAACTGACATCCCAGCAGTCTTCCGAGCAGCCGCTGCCGCAGCACCACGAGCCGCAGCAGCAAAGAGCTCCGGCTACGGTGCACCCGCTCAATGCTGCGGCGTCACGTGCGACGCTCTTTGAGCAACAGCGCCAGCCCTCGGCAAACGGCGTTGGCGGCACGGCCTGCGGCGCGAGCCCCCGCGCAGAGGCGAGCATCCACGCCGGCGGTCTACGCATCCCACTTCCAACCCCCGGTGCCCGTTCGATGGGTGGCAGAAGCGGCTCTGGCGAAATCGCTGCCGTGCAGATCTCCACCGAGGCCGCAAGTCGTACCCCCTTTCACATGGACCCAAGCCGAGACATCGGCAGCGGTGCGGCGACGGCGACGGCGACCGCGATGTCCTCGGCAACGTCAACGACGGCCTCATCGTCCTCGACGTCGACAACGCTGCAGAGCGGCCGTTTCTCCTCTGAGCGCTCGTCGTCGTCCAAGGAAGAGCCAGCCAGTTCAGGCCACCACTATCAGCAGTATCCCCGTCAGCTTCTCTCAGGTTCGTCTGTGACGCAGCTCAGACACGGCCGGCATCCGCATCAACACGAAATTCCGGCACTGCAGCTCGAGGGTTTACAAGAGCCATATCCCACGAATAGCCAACAGGAGTGTCTTCAGCATAAAGGCACACAGCAGCAGCAGCAAGAGCAACCGCCAGCGCCGCCGCCGCTGACACCACCCCCACCACCGCCGCTGCCGCAGCAGCAGCGTGTACAGGCCTCGTCGATGATGTCGTTTCAGGGTGGCCCAAGGCTCCCCAACTTGCCACCACACCTCCAGCCACAGCCGCTCACGCAAGCGCAGCAGCAATCCCATCTTCAGCATCCGCTACCGCAGACACAGTCTCAACAGTCGCAGCAACAGCAGCTTGGAGTGTCTGCGTCGTCTCCTTCAGCGGCCATGATGTCTGGCAAGATCTACGCCGCCACTCCGCATGGCCGGCTGATCTTGCTCACCCCTGACGGCGTACAAGCACCACAGGTGCAGCTGCCTCAGCACTCACTGCCGCCACCACCGCCACCGCCTCCGCCACCGCCGTCGACCGCCACCAGCTCGGCGCTCACTGGCAACTACGTCACCGCCAGCAACTACTCTGCTCTCTTCTGCCGCAACAACCCACTGCACTCTATGCGTTACCCCGGCTCTCAGCCAGAGAGCGCGGGGCGGCTGGCGGGTGAGGCGGTTCGTCCCAAGGATGAGAAGGGCACCGCGGCGACCCCCTTCAGCAGCTCAGAGCGTTCCGGCACCCAGGCGTCCAACACGACTGCCAGCTCTGCGGCATCAGAGAAGGATGTGCCGACGAGCCTCAACGCAGGACAGAGCCGCGACGACGCTGCGGTGAACCACGCCGAGACCCGTGCCTCGGTGGCCCCCGCAGTGGCCACTGCTGGCAGCGCGAGTGCCGAAGCACCGCCTCTTCCGGCCGCCCGTTCAGCTGCTGCGACTGGTGCATCGTCGGCAACAGTCAGCGGTAGCGGCGGTGCGGCAGCGCCTGCGGGTCGTGGCAGTCAACCGCCCACGGCCTCTGTAGCGCCGCTTCTCGTCCGAAACTCCCACGGCGCCTCCGCCGGTGAGCTTGCGCAGCGGCTTGGCAGCCACCCCAGCAGCAGCAGCAGCAGCAGCGCGAATGGTTGTGGCCGGCCCCTCCAGCTGCCAACGTTCCCAACACGCGAGGACATCAGCATCACCTCGTCCGCGGGTGGCGCCGACCACCCGAACCTCAACGCAGCTCCGGTTTCAACATCGTCTAGCAACGGCGCCGCCATGTCGCCTCTCTCGAGAGTGCAACCGAAGCTCGTCGATTCTGACCGAAATATTGGGCTGAGCGCGACGAACACTCTCACGCTGCCACCGAGCAGCGTCAAGGCAGACGGCAGCAATGCGCAGATTGCCGTGCCTGCGAACGGCAGCGGCACCGCAGCGACCGGCTCTCAAGGAGGTGCGGTAGCAGCGGAACTGATAGGGCCGAGCAACAACGCTCTGGGCAACTCCAGCACCTTCGCACACCTCCCCACGGGGCTCAAGCCGCACGACAGTGGCCTCGGCGCGGATGCCACAGTCGCCAGCAACAGTGGCTATGCTGCCCACTTTACGCAGTCGGCATCACAGCCTGCGCTTTCGGCCCCTGCGTCCTCCGCATCATACAGCCCACTGACAGCACTCGGCTCAGCAAACGGCAGCGGCGCCGCCAAGTGCATCTCGACGCAAGCGCTGTTTCGGCAGGAGCCGGCCGGCAACAGTCGCCTCGCATCGCGCGCGGACCTTTTTGCACAGGCTGCGAAGCCCGCCTGGCCAGACACCGTCTCTTCACCGTCCAAGCAGGGCCCAGCTGGGGCGCCACCGCTGCCACAGCGACAGCCGCCACAGCTGCAGCCGTCGCAGCAGCACCAGCAGCTCTACATGCAAGGGCTTTCTCCTCCGCCCTCGACACTGCACTCCCCCCTCGGCGGCCGTCTCCACGCCGCTGCCGACGACTCTGTCGTCGTGACGATCCCTGTCACGGGCGGCGACGGCACCATCACGGCAGCTGTCATCGCAGTGCCGTCTCCATTCTCGTACACTGAGGCCGGGGTGCAGCAGTACTGCCTCGGAGCTCTACAGCAGCAACATCCACAGCAACAGCGACCGCGCCCGCCGCCGCAGCGGCATCCCTTGCCGCCGCCTCCGCAACAGCAGCACTTTCATCATCAAGGCGCACCAGCAAAGGATCAATCCACTGCAAGCTGTGCGGGTGAGGAGGCGGAGTGGCGGCGGAAGCAGGATCTGATCACGCTGCAGCTCGAGCAGCATCGCCAGCGGCTCGAAAACGAGCTTCGGCAAGTGCAGCTGCAACAAGCGCAGCAGCAGCAACAGCTGCAGCACGCGCAGCACCATCATAGCCATCACCACCAACACCAGCAACAGCAGCAGCTACGGTATCAGCAGTCTCTGCTGCCGGCACAGACAACCATGGTCACGATTGACGGATGCCTCTACCGCATGGTGTCGGCCTCCTCAGCAGAGGCCTACGTGAACCGTGGCCAGCCGTGCCGTGATGTGCACTTTGTGGACAGAGACGCTCTTGCCAGCGACGGCTCCGCGGGGGCAGACGGCCGCACTGAGGCTGCATCTCTTCAACCGAGCAATCACCCCGGTGTGTGTATGCCCGTCTCCCCGCAAGCCCAGCTATCACCACAACAGCAACAGCAACCCATGATCATCACCGCCGCGGGTGATCGGAGTGCTTTAGGTGAGGCCACCTCGGCGGCGGCGGCGTCGCTCGCGAAGTCATCTACGCCTGGCACTAACGTTATGCTGATGATGCCGACGCCGTCTGCCTCGCACAAGGCGCAGTACGGATACTAGAGACGCTCCGCTTGCCTTCGTTGTCCTGCGCGTGCGCCGCGCACGGAGAGGAGGAGAGACGACAGTGAAGAGTCTGGACGGCGATGGAGGCGTACCGTCAAGCAGTACAACCGCCCACATCGCTGCTCTCATCGTTCTCTCACCGTTGTCGTACTGCTGCGGCTACTCGTGCCGCTTCCATGTGACCCTCCTCCCCTCCTCCCCTCCTCCCCCCTTCCCCCCTCCCCTTCCCCCTCTTTCCCCCTCGTTCCTGCCCTCTGTGTCACCTTCGGGGTTCTCTCTTGCATGCCTTGTTGACATCGCTAGTGGTACACGCGAAGCAGCACCGCATCGATCCTCCGGAATCTCGGCGTCCACAATGTGCACAGCACGCGCTTTCAAGGCGAGCGAGATGCTCGAAAGGCAGAGCGACCATCACCATGCACGCCAGCCGACTGTACCTCTGCGCGTGCGCATGCGTCTCTCTCTCCCTCTTGCTGTCTTCATTCCGAAAGACGACAGCAGCCGCCAGCAACAGAAAAGAAGAAATGAAAGACAACGACGAACGGATCCGTGCGAAAACTCAGGCTGCGCAGATGGAGCACGCAGGGACCTACTCCGTGTCGGGATGTATCAGGACCACGCTGTGCGACCCCCCCTCCCTTCCCCACCCTCATCGTTTCGCCTCTCTCCCGTTGTCGTCGCTTCACGACGGCGGCAAGAGCACGCATTCAGCCGCACATGCATACGGTGACGACCGCGTCTTCGTGTGTGCGGGCGCGTTTTTTTTTTCGCTGGGCGTTGGCAATCAGTCCAGCTGTAGTGGTGCCATTCGGCGAGTGCAGCCCTCCTCCCCCTTCCCCCTCCCCCCACCCACGACCACCGTCCGTCCGTCCAAGTATCCTGCCGTCCCTCAGGCTTCTCTTGTGGCCACTGCTCGTCCTCCACTCATCCCTCCCTTCCGCTGGACACACACACACACACACACATATACATATATATACATATATACACGGCCTGCCTCACGCGCGCATCATCGCCGCCACCTGCACCTCTTCTCCGCATACACACACACATACACACCACCTGTATCTTACTACACAAGCAAGTGCCGTGCTTCCGCTTGTTGTTGTTCGTTCTTGGTTATCCTTTATAATTGCCGTCCATCGCCGCTCCCGCGCTTCCTGTCTTAACCTTTTCTTTTTGTTTTCTCTCTGCCAACGTTACGTCGCTCCGCGCATGTCACAGTCGCTCAGTCGCAGCGGCAGCCAGAGAGGCGTCGCCACTCGAAGCGCGTCGCGCAGTGCTTCTGGCAGCCGCAGTGGCAGCCGCAGCAGCTCCAACTCGATGCGGCTGCCGGAACCCACCGCGGCATCGGCCACCGTTGCCGAGCCTGCAGCCGTACCTGCTGCTGCGGAGACCCCGGCCGACGATGCGGGACAGCCGCATGCGCCGGAGAAGGAGGTGGCGTCGATCTTCATTGGCATGGGTCCCGCTGGCCGTACCGTGACCTTGACGGAGTTGACGGAATACCTCAAGTCGAAGGCGATGGACCCGGCGAACGTGAAGGATGTTCGCCTTCGCGGCCGCTGCGCGTTCGCGGATACGACGACAGTAGAGGAGGCGCGCCACCTGATCGCACAGCTGGACAACCACGACTACAAGGGCAAGTTCCGTCTGGCGGTGCAGATGAGCAAGCAGACCATGGCCGAGGCGAAGGAGAACAAGCGCAAGCGCCAGGAGGCGCGCGGCACCAAGCAGGGGGAAGAAGGCAACTACGTGAACGAAGGCCGTCAGGTTTTTGTGAACCTCGGCCCTGCCGGCAAGGACATCCCCAACGAGGCCATTCGCAGCAAGATTGAGGCCATCTGCCCGGTTCTGCGTTTCGAGCGCCGTGGCTACTGCATGTACGCCGATGTGCCCACCGCCGAGGATACGAGGCGGGTGGTGGCAGCGCTGAACAACATGATGATTGGCGAGGTGCGCGTGCTGGTGCAGATCAGCACCTTGGTCCGCAAGCGTGAGCGCTCGCCGCAGCGCGTTCGCGATGCTCCTCGCCGCGGAGGTGACCGTCACGAACGCGACTCGCACCACCATCGCCGCCGCAGCGACAGCCGCGAGGGTCGCCGCCGTCACCACCGCTCGCGTCGCAGTTACACGCCGTCGTCGCGCAGTACCTCTTCCTACTCATCCCGCAGCCGCTCGCACAGCCGCGGTCGCCGCAGCTACTCTCCCGACTCTGAGGACTCTCGCGACCGCCGCAGCCGGCGCGGAGGCTACCATGGCAGCGACCGCCGTCGTGGCCGTACCGAACGCGGCGGTGACCGTCGCGAGCGCCGCGGCGACGAGCGCCGCACACGTCGTTGATAGCCTCCGCAAACCTCGCCTTGGACATGCAAGCAAGGCGAGGTTTTCAAGCGACACGAGACCAGGCAGGAAAAAAAATGGAGGTGAAGTGGAGGGGAGACTGGGTGAGGTTAGGCCTAACGCCAGCAATGACATGAGGCGTGGGCCACTGCAGATTGTGGCCGTATCGTTCGGTGCCCCAACCCCTCGCATCTCCGTCTCTTCGCCTGTTTTTATTCGTTTTTCCTTTTCGTTTTTTTTTTCCTTTTGTTTTCCTTTCGTGTGTGTGTGCACGTTGAAGCCGCGGTTGGTGTCGAACCGCGGTTGGTGTCGCCCCTCCCCTCCCCTCTTCTCCTCACCTCTCCTCTCGCGTCTCTCTTGTCGTGTGTCCTGCCGGTCTTGCGCTGCGGCACTGCCATCTTTCCCCTCTCTTTTGTCTCTTTAAAGTTTTCTACATATCTATGATCATTTCTTTTTCTGTTTTCACGCTCTGATCGCGCTACGCATATCTCACTCGCGCTGCATGGGCTCTCCCCCCTTCCCCACCCCGTTGGGTGTCTATCGGTGTGCCCCTTTAGAAGGACAGGCCTCATGAGTTCTTTGTGCGCAGGCACAAGTCTCTCCGCGGGCCTCTTCTGCTTGACATGCTCGCTCCTGCCAAAGGCCTGCGGGCTCAGGAGAAAACGGAATGCCCCTGCTGCCACAGACTCATGGCGGCGCCCCATGTGTCGCGGCACATGCGGGCGAGCCATCCGGGCGCGCCCCCCGCGACATCGACGGAAATGGAGGACGATGACAGCGATCCCCCCAGGCAGCAACGCCGTCCTGGGGCAGACCCGAAGATCCGAAAATGCGAGCACTGCGCGCAGACGCTGCATAGCATAGCTGGCATGGTGCATCACATCCGAGAAAGGCGTGCAGCAGCCCGAAGAGCACGAGCGATGGACGAGAACGGCGCAAAGAGATGCACACCGACCAACTCCACAGCGCATGCGCGCGACATGTGCGGCGTCTCCTGCATCCGGCTGGGTGGGCTGGCGCAGCACAGATGCCGAAAACATGACGAGAGCGCCGCGTACGGCACCACGGAGTTCTCCAGACTCCGCTGTGGAGAGTCTCCACACCACATTATGGAATGCTGCGGCTGGAGGCGACCGAGGGCGAAGCACGGCGTGCAGGCGGGGGGCCTCTGAGGGCCCTGGCCTGAGGCTGGCGGACTTCCTCCTCGAGCGCATGCGGCATGCACCTGGACCACCCCCTATTACCTGCACGACAGCCGCCACCGCCCTGGGGCAGGACCCTGGGCGCGGCCCGCCTGGATCCAGGCGTGCAGTCCACGGGAGTGTCGGTCTGGCGCCGATGACGGGGCATTTATGAGAAGGGACGGGGAGAGACAAGCAGAGCCGGTGGGACGCATGGCCTCGACGGCGGAACGGCTTGTCCTCCACGACCAGGATTCAGCCGTAGTGCGACAGAGGTTGATGGAGTGTAGCTGTATGCGCATATATGTGTTGACTTGTTCGTGGTATAGGATGTCAGGCTGAGCGAAGAAAAAGAAAAGAATGGATCGATCGCGGACTTCCCCGTGGTGCCATTATCGTTGAGGGCAGGCCAGCGCTGGCAATCCTTGAATGGTGGCCTGTATTTCGGTGGGAGGCGTCTGTGATATGTATGTACTCCATCTTGCCTTCCTGGAGGGTGGTGGCGGAAGACTGGAAGGGTATTGCAGCGGCATAGTCGTGATGTAAAGGAGTGGTTGCACACTCCTATTTTCGCTCCTCGCCGAAGTGTGGAGGGAGCTGGTTGAGAGGAGAAAAACGTGCGCTCCTTGCTGCCGCTCATGCGTTGGCTAGCGACTTGCTCTCTCCACTGCACTCGTACGCGTGCCATCCCATCGGCTTATCGCTCGACACACGTCTTTCTTCTGTGGCGCTGCGGCCTCGAACTCCCCACTATCAGCACTTCCATGCGTTCTAGCCCGAGCGCCGCGGCCCGGCGCAGCTGCGGGGTAGTGTGAGGGGACCCCCTGAGTCGGATAAGGAAGAACCGTTTTTTTTTTCCGCCTCTACACAGGAAAGCTCCTTACGACAGTGAGTCGGCTTTGCTCATTCTCATTGTGCGCATCATGCGCGTCATCAGGGCAATGAAGGCGCGTTGGCGTGCACTCTAGCAGAAGAAAATGCAGCCCCGTCGCGCGTCGTCTTCCCGCCTGGCAAGCTTCCACCCCTGTGAGCACCGCATTATCGTCTCTGGTACGGCCGATCACCGGACCACCCGACAGGCAGCCCGGTCTTCCGAGTTTTTTGAGGGTTCTTGCGGCTGGCTCTGCTCCTCGGCGCGGAGAGGGCTGCCAGGATCTTCGTCCCGCTAGTGCCTCTGCTGCCTAGTCCGCCCTTCACCCCCTGAAGCCGTGCAAGACGGCGTCTGAATTCGCCTGCTGCCGGATTCGGTGCACCCAACATGCTTGACGGTGGCGGTCTCTGTCGGGGTGGTGACTGGTGAAGCGATGAGCCTAAAACACTCGTTCCGTTGAGCTGGCGTGTCGTCTGCAGGAAGAAGAGGAGAGAGTGCGCGGAGCGAGAGGGGCGTGCGTGTGCGTTGCAGTTGCCATGCTGTGCGAGCAGAGGACCGGATAGACGCCAGAGGTCATGCAGGCAAGGAGGGGGTGGGCTGCTGGATCATGAGAGCGCACACATCGCGGCCGTGCCCCTGGGCCCTCAGGAGACGGCACGACGCGTTTTCTGGACGGCGGCCACTTGCCCGCCTGCGCAAGGCCCAGCAGCGTGTGAGCGACCCCCATTATCGCTCTTCCTCACCCCACGGAGATTGGGAAACCCAAGAGGGGGAAACATAGATGACGGGATGCTTCCCACCTACGACGCTCTTTTACCGTGAGGTGCGCCATTCTTCAATCCCTCCACGCTTAGCGGAGGAGAGAACAACAACAGCAAGGCGACACCACCACACGCGCCCAGGCACGTATGCACATCACCACAAGTGGAGGTGCATGCTAGCGGCGAGGCGTGTGGACAACCGGATCCGATAAGCCGAGCCAACGGACACAACACGGAACAGAGAAGGGCGAAGGGACACCTCGAAGAGGATGTGCAGGCCCTCATCGTTATCATCATCATCACGAACCTCATCTCCATCCTCCTCGACCTGCCCCACATTCTATCCACTGACGATATGACTCCCTGTTCCAGAGGCTCTTTCTGTTCCAGAGGCTGCGAGTCACAGCTTACATCGTCCGTACCCCCTTCACTCCCCCCACTCACACCGTAAAGCGTTGTCGCTCGTATCTTTTTCTTCCTTTCCCTTTCCACGTCCACAGCACACACAGCAGCACATCACGGCACGGCTCTCTCCCCTCCCGCCTTTCTCCTCCACCCCCCCCCCCCTCGATCTATCTCCCACCGACGCCCACCACGTCGTCGCCATGGGTGCCCCAAAGCGTCTCGGCAAGTACGAGCTGGGCCGTACACTAGGTACTGGCAACTTCTCGAAGGTCAAGATCGCGCGCGACACGGAGACTGGTAAGGAATGGGCCATCAAGGTGATTGACAAGGAGCAGCTCGTGCGGGAGCGCATGGAGGAGCAGCTGAAGCGCGAGATTGCCGTCATGAAGATGCTGCGCCAGCCAAACATTATTGAGCTGCATGAGGTCATGCAGACGAGCCACCACATCTACCTGGTGCTGGAGCTCGTGACGGGCGGTGAGCTGTTCGAGAAGATCGCCAGCGCGAAGCGCTTCGATGAGCCGACGGCGCGGCACTACTTCCACCAGCTCATCTGTGGCATCAACTACTGCCACCGCCAGGGCATTGCTCATCGTGACTTGAAGCCGGAGAACCTGCTGCTAGATGCGAACGACACGCTGAAGATTTCCGACTTTGGTCTGAGCAACCTGCAGCGCACGAGCGTGAGCGGCGGCACAATGCTGCAGACGGTGTGCGGCACGCCAAATTATGTTGCCCCGGAGGTGCTGAAGGAGCAGGGCTATGATGGTCTCAAGGCAGACATCTGGAGCTGCGGTGTGGTGTTGTTCGTCATGATGGCTGGCTACTTACCGTTCGACGACGAGAACGTGAACGCGCTCTTTACGAAGATCGAGCGCGGTGAGTTTCGCATGGCGCGTCACTTTAGCGCCGACGCGCGCGACTTGATTTCACGCATGCTGACGGTCGACCCACAGGAGCGCATATCCTTAGACGACGTGATCGCGCATCCTTGGTTCTGCGTGGACTGGAACCCGGCGATGCTGACGCGGGGCGAGAGCCATTCCTCGCCAAACACGGCTCAGATCAGCAATGCGATTCGTAATATGTAAACCAGTGGCACAGGCGCACACGCACAAGCGAGATCCCCCTCCCCTCCCCTCTCCCTTGCCACCGTTCTACATACGTGGGCTGCAGGCACCGATGTCCTCGGCTCCTGGAAACGAGGACGAAAGGAAGGCGCGCGCGACAGAGAGAGAGAGACTGCAAACCGCGAAAAAAGGCAGTGAGTGCGACCCCCCCCCCCGGAGCGTGCGAGGAGAGGGAGAGCGGAAAAGACATAGACGCGGTGCTGGCTCATCAAGAGCGCGGAGTCGCACATACCGCGCAGCGGCACCACAGGCGCAGGTGTTTGCCTCCTTACATGTTTTCGGTGATGTTCTTATCATGGCCAATCATTTCCGTGTTGTTTTCGTTTTATTTTTTGTGTTGAGGAACACGCTGAAACCAACTACATCACGGCACACACATACATGGGCAAACCCACGCACGCACTTGTCTATATACATGTATAGATACATATATAAATAAATATATATGCTTCCCCCCCTTCCCTCCTCTTTATGTTTTCACTTATATTTGTGTGTGTGTGTGCGCATGTGTGCGTGTCTTTCAGTGTGTCTTGCGCAAGCTGTTAACGTGCCTCATTGGCGCTCAGGGCGGGGGGGGAAGGCAGCTCTTTATGGCAAAGTCGGTTGCCGTAGTGAAGCGCTGCCGGAGGGAGGGGCGAGCTCGTGTGTGTGTGTGCACACAGAGGCGCGCCAGAAAACAGAAAAGCGAAGATGAACCGATACGCTGAGGACGGCGTGGGAAACGGGTGCCAGAAGGCTTTGCCGCCATCCTGCGTGCCTCCTTCGCTCTTGCCCGCTCGAAAAGGATGCGAATGTCCTTGTGCTTCTTCGGCTCGCCTTCTCCGTATTGTCGCTTGCCCTGTGTGAGAGTGTGCGCCGTAGTGAGGAGGCCAGAGGAAATGTGAGCGAGAGCGCGCGCCAAGCGATAGATTGAAGATGAAGGGTTGTGGCGCGGATGGTGGACATCGGCCCTCCCTCCCAACCAACTTCAATGCTCATCTCTCTTACTCTGTCTTTTTATTTTTATTTTTGTTTCTCTCTGCATCCCTCTCGCTCTGCGCTGCACGATCTTATGTACCGCTTACCTGCGTGTGTGCCTGTGTGCGGGTAGATCCTTGCTTTTTGTCGTTGACTCTGGGCGCTGTTCCCTTCGTGTTTGCCACGATGACCGGTGTTTTGCCCGAGGCTATGCAGCGGAAGAGAGAGGAAGGGACGGCACAAGACGTGTGCCCTCCACACGCACACCTCCTTCCGTCCCCTCAAGGAGCAGAAGTACGATAAAGGGGACAGGAAGAGAGTGCGAGTTGCACTTCGCGCGTGCGCGTGCGCTTCTTCTCAATCTTTTCTTTTCATTTGGCTACGGCCGGTGCCCGCTCCTCTCTCGCGGTGATGAACAACGCTAAGCGATGCTTTCTGGCTCGTCTTTATCGCTGTATGGCGTTATGTGATTCGTCGTCCTGTTGTTTGAGTAGCGACTGTTGATGTTGATTCGATGTGCAATCCTTTCCTCTTCTTCCTGGGTGCGTGCATGTGCGTCTTGTCTCGCTCTCTCCCTCCTTGGTTGTAAGCTCCTCCTTGCGTTTTCCTTATTTGGTGTCTTAGCGGGCTTCACACCTCGACCACGACCGGCAACAACCCTCTCCGCCCTTTCCTCTCTTTCCTCTCCTAGTGTCTTCCCCACCCCACCCCACCCTCTCCCTCTCTCTCATGTACCCTCTTATGCGTTTGTGTCTACTTGTTTACGTCCTCCGCCTCTCCACCCCTCCCCTCCGCCTCTCCACCCCCTCCGCCTCGTTTTGTCTTTGCGCTGGTTCGTTTTGTTTTCCTTTTTTGTTCCGTTGTTTGTTTGCATTGGGTGGTGGTGGTGGTAACGTCATTCATCTTTTCCGTCTGTTGCGGAGCTACTCAGCTCTGGGTCTCTGCCCCCCCCCCCCTCTCTCGCCTTTCTTGTTTCTATATATATATTCGTTGTCGTGTTAGCTGATGATAATGGCCGTTGTGCAGGTCTTCGCGTGTGCGCGAAGGAAGAGAGCGAGAACGGCATGCAAGGCGTAGGAGAGGAGAGGGGGTGGAAGGAGGAGGGGGGCATGACCGGCGAGGTGCACATCCAGAGGATGGAGCCAATGCATGAGAAAGCAACGCAAGCAATGGAGAGGACGTAACAGTACAAAAAAACGAAAAAGGTGGATAGGTGCGAGAGGCGAGAGGGTTAAAGTGATGTCGGCCAGCTGCGCTGCAACACGCTACACCTGTTTTATGCCTGTATGTTTCTGTTGTGTATGCGTGCCTGTTTTGCCTATCCCTGGTATGTGTGGGTGATGATGGTGGTAGTTCTTGTCGCTGCTTTGTGATGGATGACGACCATCATGGCAGAGGGTCGTTCTTCGTTTTCGTTTTCGTTTCTGTCTCTCTTACTTTCCAGCCTCGCCTCTCTCATGTACGTGTGTGTGTGTGTTCGCTTCTTTCTTGATGATGTTGAAGCCACCATTGAGACGTTTCCCCTCGACGTCTTCGGTTGCTGTCGCTGTGGGCTGATGCAGGTTTGATTCTCTGTGTGTGTACCTTCGCTGCCTGTATGTCTGTCTGTTGCACTGGCTGGCTCTGTGCCTCTGTCTCTTGTTGGTTTTGTTTTCATGTTCATGAGCCTCTCCAAATACCATTGCCATCCTGAAGCCGCCGACCCCTCCCCCCAAACCCCACCCAAGCACCAGAACAACGCACATATATATATATATATATGAAGCAAGCGAGTGTTGCACGCTCACCATCCACGGGCGTCGTGGTGAGAGTGAGAGGGACGTATGCACATTTGTGCGCGTGCGCGTGCGCGTCGGGGAGGCATGGAGGTAGGGGAGGAGGGGAGGAGGAGGATACCAGACTCCATGGCTTTTCTCGGGGAGTGTGGCGGTCGGGCACCGAGTGCGTTCGACGCGGGCTGACGGGAAAGTGTGAGTTTTCGAAAGAGGGAGCACACTCACGCCTTAAACGGAGCTTGTAGACGCGCTGTTCCCTGTTCTTCCCTGCCGTACCACATCTTCACGAACGCGTAGCCCCTCCCTCCCTCCCTGGCTACTGCACCGTCTCAGTGATCCCTGTGACTGCGGCTGCTTCACGGAGGACAACTGGCTGTGCAGTTTGTGTCTGTCTATCATTGTGTGTAGCGAGAGAGGGACGCTCTCATGCGAGCGATTGTGCTGCCCCACCACCACTGGCGTCTCTCCTCCCCCCGTCCAACGCCTGCCTCGTCTTCCGTCTCTGTCTGCGTTACCATTCCCCGTGCGAGGCGCACGCAAGCACTCAGACACAGACACTCATGCGTCCGCCAAAGAAAACGAAAACAGAAGACGGTTTCGCGCACACGTGTGATCCCTCTCTCCTTTGATGGCGCGCTGCTGCTGCCCACCGCCTCTAATCTTCCTTCTACCGAAGCATCCCGCCATACCTGCCGCTCCCCCCCCCCTCCCCCACACACACACGACTGGGCGCCCTGCCTTCCCGACCCTCTGCGTGCAGGTGCAGGTTAGTAAAGTCGGAGTCCATCCCTTCACTTCTCATCCTCCAAGAATAGCTGCAGAAGGAGCTAATCATCTGAAGGGGAGGTGGCCATGCTTCGTCAATCCGCCTTTTCGTCGTCGTCCGGATCGTCGGCGGCCTCTTCGCGTGGATCGTGCACATACACTGATAGCAATACACCGCTGCGCTCCGAGGCATCTACGCTGGAACCGCTCGCAGCCGGGCTCGCGACGGCGCAGCCCAGCGCGCTCGCCACACCAGTCGTCAATGTGCTTTCTGCATCAGCCGTGCCGGAGCCTCATGCCGTTCCCCTCGTGGTGTCATGGAACGCTCGATCACGGGGTGAGGAAAATGTTGCACCAGGGCCACCTGTCCGGGCAGACAACGCGCTTACGACGACCGCCACCACCGGCGCTGGCAGCGTGGGCGCAGACGGAGAAGGGGAATCACTGTGCGTGCCGGTCGCCCACTCCACTGCCGCGGACCCAGCTCCCGGCGTAGCGAATACTGACGCTGGCAGCTCATGGTGTTTGCGAACGGCAGATGAGGCCACGACGGAGCGATCCGCGTCATCCCTCGCGGACTGCTCTGGCGCACCAGAGTCAAGGCCCGCAGAGTGGCTGCCGACGCAGCAGCGCCCTCAGCGGCGACGACAGCACTCACAGCAGCTGCTGCCCACAGCACTGCCCCTTCTTCCGATACCCGTTCCCACTACGCACACATATCCGCAGTCGCACCAGCCTGCCGGGCTCACCAGGCGCGCCGCTGGCTCCTCTGAACTGCCACTGTCATTTCACACTGCTGCTTCACTGCCACAGCCTTCATCATCGCTCATGGCCTCATCAGTGGCCGGCTTATCTGCTGATGGATGTCGGCCAAAGCCGCATCGACGGCGCCCGTCGCAGGCGCCCGGCGACGACGTCACCGCAAGTTCTATGACAACCGCGTCCTGTTGTGTGACGTCTGGAACGGCTTCGCAGTCTGAGGTGGTCCTTGCCACGTCGCCCTCGATTGGCAGAGCTCGAGTGGCGTCGGCGTCGTCGGCAGGGGCAGCTGGATCAGCGTCTGCCGGCTCTCCTCGCCGCTACACCGCGCTCGGCGGGGGTGGTGACCCACGCCTCGACGCGTGGGAGATCGACGAGGAAGTGGCGCAGCTCGCCCGCTCGCTACGCTCCGAAATTGCTGGTCAGCCCTTCGTGCTGGCCCCCCCGTTTGGGGCCTCGCCGACCGCCCCCGCTGGTGCAACCAGTTGCCCATCCTCGTCCTCCTCCGACTTCTCAACGGGCAGCAGGGGTGGCGGAGGCGGCAGCGGCCAGCGCCGCACGAGGTGCAGTCTCAGTCATGCCGCCCCCATGGCTGCCGCCACCACTACCGGGTCCGGGGAGGACTTGGCGGCGACCACAGCTTGCACAACGACAGCGGCGATCGGGCGAGGGCTTCTCGCTCTTTTGGACTCCTCCACGTCGTCCGCAACGACCTCGATGGATCTGCGCGGTGCTGCCCGGAGCCTCACCACACCCCAACACCGCCCGTCAAAGTCGCGGCAGTTATCGCTGTCCACCTCGCAGCGGAGCCCGCCGTCGGCACAGGGCAGCCGTGCGAGGCAGCAGTGCTTCCCATCAGAGCAACCGCACCCCGGTGTAGGCGGTGACGCCGTTGCTGGGAACGACGATGATGCTCACAGAGATGGTGTTGACTCCGCCGCCGCCCTGTCGCACAGCTCAGATCCTGGACAGCAGACTCCGGCGATGTGCGGCGATGCTCGTCCTCTTGGAATGCCACCAACGTCATCGACGCACCTCTCCACTGTGACTGACGCCGTACCTCTGCGTGGCGCGAGGGGTTCATGGGCAGCAGCGGAGGTAGCGACACAGACGGCTTATGCTGAGCACAATCAGCGTCATTCTCGCGTTGCAGGTGACGCAGCTGCGCCGGGCCTGTGTGAAAGTTTCGACATAGGGCTCAGTGATGTGGCTGAGCTGCGGCGCCGTCTCCTCACGGAGGACTTCTTCTCGAGCCCCTGTCGCAAACTGCGCCGTGATGGCCGCTTCCCGTGGAAGCTGATGACCAGCGTCTTACTCTGCATCCTGCTGCTGGTGCACGTGACCTGGTATCAGCTTCCACTGGCCTGCGCGAATGAAGCGATGCGGCTGGCGATTACGAAGCACTTCATGGGCGACGATGCCTACTTCAGCAAGGACCAGGGCGACATCGTTTCAGCGCCGACGGAGTGGATGGAGAACCTCTATGCGTCGATCGAGCACTACGTGCAGGTGTACTACAACTTGACGAACACGTCCTCCAGTGAAATGAAATACCGCTACAACAACGCCAACCCAACGAGCCGGTGCGGGACAGGTATCGAGCGCACTAGCAGCGTAGCCGATGGAGGCGAAGGTAACAGCATGGCAATAGAGGGGCAATGGTGGTGGCGGCGACGTGGTTCGGCAGACTGGAGGTCGTCGTTGCTGTGGGATGCGCGGGCAGCGGCATCGCCCAGTCCGTTCAGTGACTCCACCTCGGCTGCTGGGCCCTGCGCCCGATCAGCCACACCAACCGCCGCTTCTGCGTTGAGAAACTCAGGGGAGCTGCTGCCGCCGTACATCCCCGTCTCGGTCATCGCGCCCGTCCTGATGCGGGTGGAGGTGGATGTGTACTCTCGCCGGGAGGGGGCCCAACACAAACGAGTGAAGCTGTCTCCGCTGGAGACCGCCGCGCCGGTTCGCCGGCTGAGCGGCGAGGAGGCAGTGGCTGATGTTGAGAACCTCGAGCACCGGTGGCTGACGTTCTCTGTTGACGCTGACCACCCGCTTGGCCCATTCGCCAAGCACAAAGAGGCGGCGCGACTACACCGTCTTGCGCGAAGGCAGGAACGGCACCGCGCCACCGAGCGCACAACGGACGACGCCGCCTGCCGACCCACTGAGCTCGAGGGCGCGTCCGCTACTGACGCGGCTGCGCTCCCCGACAGTGCCAGAGGCGGTTCTTTGACAGAGGTGGACGTTGCCCTCTCTGTCGTATGCATGCCCCGGTACGACGATCTGTCGGGTCGCTATTACCGTCCCTGTGCGTCCACGCAGACGACCACGATCATCGGTGGCGAGGCGGCCGCTGCGGCTGGGATACCGACGCACATTGTGCCAGAGTTTTCCCTCATGGACAACGTGCGTCGCATTCAGTTGGAGGTGACGCTGCGGCACGAGACGGACGAGGTGGACAACCTTGTCAGCACCGCTGCAGCAGCGGCCAGTATGGGTGGCTCTGATGCGAAAAAGGTGGCGGGCGGTGCCGACGCGTTCAGCGTCGGTAATCTCGAATTCCGAAGCGCCTCCTCTTTGACAGGGCGACTGAAGTCGGCCTTTGCTGCTCGCGCGTCGGCTGTCTTCCGGTGGCACGTCGTGAAGGACATCACGGTGCACCCAGGCGGACTCGTAGAGACGCAGCTGCACGTGAACACGCGCGTGTGGCCGCTGGGGCTATTAAGCAACTTCTGGACGCCGCATCTCATGACAGTGCTGCTGGGCGCGCTGGCCGTGCTCAAGATTGTGTTAGAGCTGCGCGCGCTGCAGCGCATCGCTCAGTATAAGCGTCGACTGGGTCGAGAGCGCGCAGCGTTCCTCGCACGACAGCTGCAGCACGCGCCCATCGATGGCGGCGCGGAGCATTGCGCATCTAAGGCATGGACGCTCCCGACCTCTACCGCCTTGCTGCAGCCTGCGATTCTGAACACGAAGACGACCGTATACGAGTGGGGGATGCCTGTTAGCCTGCCGTTCGGCCGTCCAAGTCGTCCACCACAGAGCGGGCGAATCGCGGGGTACGCGAAGGCGACTGACAGAGCGGCCGCACGTGCGCCGGCCAACATTTACCCATCAGGGGTGAAGCCGTCGAACTACGGGACCATGGAGAGTCGCCATGACGACGACGATCACGCTGGTACACCAGGCAGCCACTCGGAGGCGGTGCTGCCGCCGTCGCTGATGTTAGACACCTCGCTCAGCATCATCGCTTCACAGGCTCAAGGCAGCTACTCGCGCAGTCGTTGTGCTTCGCAAGAGGGGGCGGGAGACGCCTCTGTGCTCCCGAGCTGGCCTTGTGAGGAGGCAGCATCGTTCTTTACTCTGCGCAACGGTGCCGAGAGTCACCAGCGCGGCTTCGACTCAAGCGTTGGCCCTCACACTTGGATCCCTAGCGCCCTGCGGCGGTTCCTTTTGGGGCGTCTGGCTCAACTGCTTGGCACGCCTACGCCGTCGCAGCGTGGCTCCTTTCCGAATACGCCAGTTCCACGCACACCGGGGCACTACCCAAGATCCGACGACGGTAGTGACATGAAAGCCGGCGGCGCGCCCGCATCCTTGCCGCTGCGCTTCTCCATCAACCCCAGTGGCACTCCCGTGTCGGCTGTAGCCTCCCACTCATCGTTTCTGCCCCCTCTCCACGCACCCTTGACCCCGCAGCTGGCAGAGCGCATCGCAGAGCGCAGCTACGTCGACGTGCGCACCGCGTGGCGACATCACCTCCAACAGTCCATGGGAGCCGGCTGGCACCGGGTCGCCATCATTGCAGCCGCCTTCACGCTGAGCTACAGTGCGCTGCTGCTGGCTCCGCTGCTGCCGTTCATTGAGGTGGCGCAGACCGGCGCCTACTACGCGTGGACAAGTGTACTGCTCGGCGTCGCCGCGCTCATGTCGTGCGTGCTGCTGCTGAGCTACCTCCGCTTCTTCCCCACGTTCTACTTTCCTGTCATGGCCTCCATTCACGTCTTGCCGAAGCTGTTCCTATTCGGCGTGTGTGTGTCACCGCTCTTTCTGGGCTTCGCCTTTTTCTGTGTGATCGCCTTTGGGGCGCACTCGAACGGGCACTTCGACACCCTCAGCAGTGCCAGCATGGGCTTGTACTTCACCGCCTATGGCGACTCGCTGCTTGCCACCCGGGACGTGGCATCGGACACGCCGTATGCCGTGACCGCCTTCTTCGCCAGCGTCCTCGTCGTATCCTTCGTCCTCATGTTCATGATGATCATGCTGAACATGGCGATGACCATCACGCAGCACGAGTGGCTGCGGCTGAGGCGGCGCTTCGGCGCCGCGCTGAGCACGTCCAGTGTGCTGTTTGCCGTTCGGAGCAGAGAGGAGGCGCGGAGGGAGGCCATCGAGGCAGTCCGCGCCAACTTAGAAGTACTATGGCTCATGCTGGGCGAAGAAGAAGAGCGGCAGAAAACGGCAGCCACAAAGGCATCAGCTGCCGCGCCGTCTGCATCCAGCGCGGACGCAGCGCGGCTGTCTCAGCCAGCCATGCCGCCCGATCCGTCGCGCACCCCAACTATACGTGAATCAGACGAGGACGGCGCGGCGGACGAGGAGGGCGCTGGCGGAGGGGATGGCCGGAAACGGCAGCTGCGGCATCGTCGGCGGTGCCGCAAGCAGCGACACGCGCATCAGATCCGCGAAGCGGACGATGTTCACTCCGCGGGCAGCCCCTTTCATGCAGGCCATCGCGATCGTACCGAAACGTTCGCCGCCGACTCCTCCTACGAGGTCTCCGCAGCCTCTACAGCACCACCGGATTCGCGGTGACGCTCCTCTTTTCCCTCTCCCCTTCCCTCCCTCGTTCCTCTATCCTCACCGCAATGCGCGCATGCTCGGTGACGGCGTCATGCGGACGTCTTGGATTTGCTCTCCTGCCGCCAACCTGCTTCGTCTTCTTTTCGGGTTGCCATCATCGCGGATCTCCTCGCCACGTCGGGGGTGCTGGACCCTGACACGACGGTGAGGCATCTCCCCCCCTCTCTTCACCAT
>NC_009391.2:461374-476261 GCF_000002875.2 Leishmania infantum JPCM5
CTCACGCTGTCGTTGAACTCCCGCTGTTGGCCACGTCCTGTCGTTTCCTGTCCCCCCCTCTCTTCCCTGCCTGTCTGTCCCTTCTCACCTTCACTCTCTATTTCTATCTGTGTGTGTGTGTGTGTCTATCAAACCCCCTCTCCCTTTCCCTTCTCCACCACACGACTGCCACCCCTCCCTCTCCCCCGCCCCCCTTTCTGTTTGTTCGTTGTGTCGCGTCTCGCAGCTCTTACGCCTGACTCCCTAGTTGTGCTCTCTCTCTCCTTTCTTTTTTTTTTTTCGTTCTTCCGTTCTCCTTTCCCTGTGACTCGCATCGCATTGCTGTCCTTTGTGCTCGCCGAGCTTCCTCCCGGTCTTGCGGGCGCGCTTCTCCGGTGTGCCCCTTTCCTCCTCCTCCTCCGCCTCCGCCTCCGCCTCCTTCCATCCTCCATAGCTGTCATCTGCTTTCACCGCGAACTCCGTTCCCTTGCCCTTTCCTCCTTGTCGCTTGCCTGTTTCGCTTATCGACTCCCTTTCTCGCTTCTTTGCTTGTTGTGCATGCCTTCGCCCGCTATCAGTGAATCTCGCGTCACATTTTTCCTTTTTTTGTTGGGCTTTTCTTTTTTTTTGGGTTTGTTTGCGTGCTGCCTCTCAAGCTCTCCTCCTCCCCCCTCTCGCCTTCCCTTCTCTCACGTCCCTCTGCGGCTGTCTCTTCTTGCGTACATCTCTGTGCTGGTGGTCGCTGCTCTGCCGTTGATTGGGGCGCGCTTGCCATCTCTCGTCGTTCTCGTTGTTGTCGTTGCTATTTTCCGCATCGTCAT
This sequence comes from Leishmania infantum JPCM5, assembly GCF_000002875.2. NCBI lineage: Eukaryota > Euglenozoa > Kinetoplastea > Trypanosomatida > Trypanosomatidae > Leishmania > Leishmania infantum. The sequence goes on from NC_009391.2 coordinate 462,175, forward strand.
CTGGGATATCTCGCCGCCCTCCACTCAACCGTCAACCCATCACGTGTGGCCCCCTCTCCCTCCTCCCTCCCTTTCTCTCTCTCTGAGTACCTCGCAGCTGCCGCGCGCGAATATTGTTGAGCATCCGTCTCTCTTTGAAGTAGAGCCTCTCTGTGTGTGTGTGTGTGTGTGTGTGCTCCTCTGGCGTGCGGCGGAAGGAGGCGGTGTGAGGCATCGGGCAGAGATTGGGAGCGTGTGGGCTGCATCTTCCTTTCCGCCGCTGCATCCTTCTCCTTCTTTGTTCTGTTCTCGCTAACACCCACTTTCTCCCGAGTGCACAACGCTGCTCCCGCGCGTGTTCTCTCGGCTCGTCTGTCCGTCTGTTTCGCTGTCTATTTATCACGTCACTCTTGGCTTTTATCATCCTTTTTCTTCTGCGGTGTGTGTGTGTGTGTTTCCTTCCCCTTCCCTCGGGTCTGCCGGCTGCCAATTAGCTCCCTCTTCGTTGCCACGTATATATGTACTCCTCCCCCTCCCTCCCACGCCCGCTTCGCTCTTGAACCCTCTGATCCCCACCACCCCCGCCCCGCCCTGTCCTGCCCTTATTGTTACTCTCAGCGTTATCGCCTTCTTTGTTTCTTTTTTTTTCAGAAAAAAACATTCGCTCGACTGCTGTGTGTGTGTGTGCGGTGCTCACGGGTGTAGCTCGCTCTGCCTGTGTGTCTGCGTGTCGTAGCCTCCCCCCCCTTCCCCACCCCCAGTCTTCGGTTTACGTTCTTTCTTTACTTCGTGCGCGCGCGCTTGCCGTTGTCTGTGTGGGCGCACGCACAGGCGTTTGGTAGGTGAATCGGCGGCGCATGCGCGTACCCTCTTTCTCTCCTCTCCCTCCACTTCACACGCCTCGTTACCCCACGCGTCGCACAGCATCTGTGTGGCGACGCGGGCCTACGGGCCGTTCTTTTCCGTGTTTCCCTCTTCGTACAGTGACGGCAGTCGCTGAGGTACTCCAGCCAAACGGTGCTGGAAGCACAGAAAGGCTCGAAGAGCACGCGCGCGCACCAACACGCGTGGACACCCACACGCACGCACACAAAACATACAGTGATGGACTCGGCGTCAGGCATTAGTGGCTCTGCATGCGGGTCCAGGCATAATCGGCCACGGGTCTTCTGCGTTGTCTGCGGAAGCTGCAGTGAGCATCTTATCCTCCGCAAGTCAGGCCTCAAGTGCGCGAGCTGCGTAGGGAAGTCGTCGAACAAGCACTACGCTAAGTTGCAGAAGCGGCAGGCAAAGAAACTCTTTTCCAATGCCTTTCCAGCGCAGAGCCCGACTGCCGGCTTAGACACCGCCTCCTCCGTGCAACCCGGAGACTGCAGCCAAACCAATCGCCTTTTCAGCTCTGCTTCCTCATCGCTACCACCAGCCGTGGAGGACTACAGCGGCACCGCCGGAGTGTCCACGGAGCGCAGCAGCACCTTGCACCCTATCGAAGAGTACATCAGCGGCACCTCGGTGTACCGCGCCGTCATGGAGCAGGCATGCTACTCCGGTGAGAACGATCGAAGCGGCGGCGAGGGCGGCAGCGGCGATCGGCAGACACTCATGAGCGGTGCGGACGGCGTCACCCGATCCACATCCGACGCGCTTAGTAAAGCACATCAAGAGAACACTGCGTCTGGCTCACACACCAACGTCTCCTCCTCGGCTGCTGCCGGCGATAATGCTGGAGATATGCGTCGAACATCTCCGCCCCTTATGACTCAACGCCAAGAAAGTGGCGATGCGCAGTGCAGCGACCCAGGTTCGGCGAAGAGCGGTAGAGATGGCGTCGGCAAGACACCGCTCTGCCGAGACTCTTCACTCATCCCTCCAACGCCGATTCTCGACAAAGTCACAGAGAAGGAGGCCAACAATCAAGCTCCGGCGCGTTGCTACAAGACGGCGCCGTCGCGCTTGCCGCCCCGCCACGGGCCTCGAGTGACCAAGGGCACGCCGCGTCTGCCACCGTCCGCGGTCGACGTGAGTAGAGTGTCCGCAGCGCATACGGTCTCTGCAAAGTCCAACGGAAAGGCGACGGGCACCTCCTCGCTGAACGGCGCGACTGCGTCCCCGCCGTCCTCCGCCATCAAGGCGGTGCCCGCCGCAGCTCGCTGCGTTGAGGGCCAGGACTTGATGCCCGAAAGTGGCAACAGCGTGTTGCGCGACGCCACCCTGCCACCCGCCGAGCCCGCCGCCGGCCAGCACCACTCGCACCCCAGTACGCCGCGCGGCGACGAAGGTACCACACCATTAGCAGCGAGCCTTTCCCAAAACCCCACGCATCCTCCGCAGGTGCTGCGGGCCTCCAGACAGTCACCGACGACGTTCCCGGACGCGAGCTTGGGTCTGCCAGCGCCGCGAGCAGGCAGCTGCAACACATCCATCACCTCCTCGACGATGGAGCGCGGCCCCGCGTCGCGACTGCCGCTGCTTCACTCGCACGCGGATAGCAACGCGGGTACGCAGGTCCAACGTGATTCCCAAGGTGGAACTCGGCGCTTGAGCGCAGCGCCGTCGACAGTGTCAACGCTGCCGAACACGTCGGTGCGGCCCGTAGACGCGCCCGGGGCTGCCGGCGCAGGAGCGCCGTCGCTGAGCCGTATGCCAAATTCCTCAGGGGCTACCGCCGCTGCTCTCGACAACTGTCATAGCGTCGGCAGCAGCAGCCGATGCCGGCACAACAAGCGAGGCAGCCGCGGAGGCTCCTCCGGCGACTCGGAGTCGTCTTCGTCCAGCTTGTCCGATGACGCCTCCGCCATTGATTCATCGTTGCCCTCAGTGGTATCGTCAGCGACGCCAGAGGCCGTCATCGGAGAGGACGGTGCTGCCACCAGTGGGACGGGCACGAAGAAAGCGCTGCACGGCGGCACCAACGCCCTCGATGTGGGCACGAAGAAGCGGACAAGACAGGTGCCAAAGTCGGTGGACAGCACAATGGAGAAGAAGGGGGCAGGCGGCAGCGCGGGCCACGGGCTTGCGACAACGCCCCTTAGCGGCTATATCGATGCCTTGCACATAACCGTCGAGTCTGTTCAGCCACCGTTGCTGAACGGTCCAGAGACGACGACATTCGCCCCTTGTGGTGGTGATGAGCTACCGCAGGCCGCAACGAGCTATAACGACGAGAGTAGCACTACCACAGGTGACACACACAGCCGCTGTGACTCGATACGCAGTGGCTCCTTCCGCACAAACGACGGCTACCAGCGGCAGGTGTACGTTGTCGGGCAGTCGGGCAACTTCAAGGTGACGCGGCACATTCGCCAGTGCAGTGGCAGTAGCGATGTGCTCGCCGGGCGGAGCAGCGCCGCCGTTGCCTCGTCTGCGTCTGGCACGCTCACGGCGACGCGTCTACGCGGCCGGCAGCAGCACGGCAGCTCGGGCGACACCATGGGCACTGGCGCGGTGGAGGTGAAGAGGATCTCGTACCGCATAATCGTCAAAAACCGCTGCAGCGGCGAAGTTCTCTTGACGCAGGAGCGGCGTCTCTACACCCAAATCATACCCGCGCTGGAGCGGGTGAAGGCGATCGCGGGCGGCGAGCTGCCGGCGGTGCCGGTGAAGCGGCTGCCCAGCCTGCGGTTTGCCACGGAGGTGTTCACGGAGGAGCGCCGTGCAGAAGTCGAGGCGTTCCTTCAGGCCGTCGCGCTGAGCCCCTTTTATGTTCGCCACCCAGAAGTGGTGAAGCTGCTCGGGCTGGAGCTGTACGTGACCGACGCCGGCGCGGCCGCAGCGACCGGTGCCGCAGCGGCGAAAGGCAGCCGTGGCAACGGAGCGGATGCTCATCGGCCCAGCAAATCACCACGCGCCATGCATACGAAATCATCACCGTCGATGGGCGTCGGCGCCGACATCGAGGTAACACCGCTGGCACGAAGAGGGGCTGCTTGTGACTCGAAGTATCTTAGTCGTCACTCAAGAGATGGCGAGGCCGGCGTTAGAGCGGCTGCGGCGACTGGCCGCGGTGAGGCGGGCACCGGCTGCCTCACAGTAGACGCCCTCAACGCTTATTGCTCCTTGACTATGGGGGGCGGTGGAGGCGACACCGCTGATAGCAGGAATTTCTGCCGCTCGCAGAGCTGCTCCAGCGTGCAGACCTCTTGCTCTTCCGTGGTGCGTCGTCGCAAGCTGGACGAGGTGACCATGGAGGACCTCGAGCACATCCAACTCGGCAATCTCATCGGCCGCGGCACTTTCGGTTCTGTCTACCTGGGACTAGTGCAGACCCAACGTGGCTCGCTGATGGTGGCCGTGAAGGTGATGAAGGTCGGCGAGGCGGTAGCGCCGTCGGAGATGGAGAGCCTTCAACGCGAGCTGGACGTGCTGTGCGCCGCCCGGCACAAGAACATCATCCGCTTCCTCGGCAGCTCGCTGAATACGACGACGCGTGACCTGCGCGTCTTCACGGAATACGTGGAGTGCGGCACCATCCGCTCCCTTGTCGACCGCTTCGGTGCCTTGACGATGCTGGCGATTCAGCAGTACATGCAGCAGATACTGAGTGGCCTGCAGTACCTGCACAGCCTCTCGATCGCACATCGCGACATCAAGGGTGAGAACATTCTCGTCACCAAAAATGGCCGTATCAAGCTCTCCGACTTTGGCAGCAGTACCGGCGCGCCGTGCAAGGTAGTGGCCGCTGCCGAGTCCCCTTCCAAGGGGGGAAGCGGCGGGAGTGCGGACAGCGCGGCAAACGGTGGCCTCCCGGTCGGCTCACCGCAGTACATGGCGCCAGAGGTGATTCATGGCACCGTCAAATCGTTTGCCGCGGTCGACATCTGGTCACTCGGGTGCGTCGGGATTGAGATGATGGATCGACCCATCTGGCGCGAGAGCCCAAGCACAAACCCGTTCGTCTTTCTCTATCGCATCAGCCGTTGCGGGACGCCCCCGCACGGGCTGCCAACGGACGATGAGCTCGCCGCGCTCAAGGCGGAAGGCAAGAAGACGGAATGCGAGGGCTTCTCCGTGTACCTGGAATTTCTCAGGAGCTGCTTGCGCGTTGACCCGGAGCAGCGCCCGTCCGCGGCGGAGTTGCTCAAGCACCCCTTCATGACCTACCCGTACTCGAAGCACCTCCGCTGGATGCCGCCGATGCCCGCTACCGCGAAGCCCTCAGCTCTCAAGTCTTCATGATTGGCGAAGGTGCGCCCCGTCGCACCGATCCGTGTGCGTGTTAGTGTTTGCTGTTCATGTTGTCGTGTGTGCACATACGTATATACCACACATTTATATCTATGTTTTCTGTTTTTGCTCGGTGTCTTGTTTTCGCCGTCCCTTCGCTCTCCTCCCGCCCCCCCCCTGCGCACATGGGACGTACGTGTGTTGTCATGGCGAGGGTGTCGCAGTGTTGTGTGCGTGCCAGTGGGTGCTGCGAGGAACGTGCTTGTGTGCTTGTTTCATGCTCCCCCTTTTTTGCTTGCTCTTGCTTACTTCGCTTGCGGATGTGCTCCCTCCCTCCCTCCTGATCTCTCTCCATCTATCTATATATGTATGCGTGTGTACGTGTACGTGTGTCTGTATTTTGTTGTGTGCATGCGTGTTGTCTGCCTTGTCCGTGGGCGAAGGTTTTCCCCCCTCTCACTCTCCGCCCTTCTGTTGCTTATGTGTGCACGTGTGTGCCTCTTGTCGCTTAGACCGTTGTCGCGAGTCCCTACCATGGAAACATCCTCCTCGTGGTCCCCGACACGAGCGCGGTATGTGTGCGTGCAGGTGAGCGGCAGGGTAGTGTGGCGAGCGTCGTTCTGCTCGAGGGGACCCGATGAAGAACCAGAGGCTTTGCCGCGAGACACTGGTGCTCCACGGCACCGTATGCGGCCACTTTTCTCTCCAACCATGCCATCACGCTCCCTTTTCTCTCCGATGCCCCCCTCCCAGCCGTCAACTGTCCTCGCGTGTTCATCTCATCTCCCTCCCTGCCATCGCTCGCACCCATCAGACGCTGTTGCGTCGGCTCTCCGCCAACACCGTGGCACTACAAGCAACCTCGTTCTCCCCCGCAACATGAACACAAACTTCAGGGGGTAGGCGAAGAGGCGCGTACACGTAGCTCACACAAACGCGCGAGACGCACAAAGGCCGGACAAGTGCATCCACTGCAACACATCGATGAATCAAAATCGCGTGGCGGCGGCGGCTTGACCCGACAGCAGGCCACCGCCGCTTCCCTTTCCGTGAACATCACCACTCTTCTCCCTTCCCTTTTTTTTCTGTCGCTACGCTATCCAGTCCCAGCATGCTCCCCACCCCGCCCTACAGGTGCAGGTCTACAGACCCACATCAACACACTGGGAGCCCCAGGCAGCTCGGCTTGGGGAGGCTGTGTGCACGCGCGCACTAGCGGGCGGCACATCCATACGTGATTCTCGTCCCCTTTTCGCCGCAGCCGTCACGACTGATGAAGAACCGCGCACACGAACCACTCGCGGAGGCGGCGCAGCCGTTGTGCAGGCGGGGGGCCTCTGAGGGCCCTGGCCTGAGGCTGGCGGACTTCCTCCTCGAGCGCATGCGGCATGCACCTGGACCACCCCCTATTACCTGCACGACAGCCGCCACCGCCCTGGGGCAGGACCCTGGGCGCGGCCCGCCTGGATCCAGGCGTGCAGTCCACGGGAGTGTCGGTCTGGCGCCGATGACGGGGCATTTATGAGAAGGGACGGGGAGAGACAAGCAGAGCCGGTGGGACGCATGGCCTCGACGGCGGAACGGCTTGTCCTCCACGACCAGGATTCAGCCGTAGTGCGACAGAGGTTGATGGAGTGTAGCTGTATGCGCATATATGTGTTGACTTGTTCGTGGTATAGGATGTCAGGCTGAGCGAAGAAAAAGAAAGTGTCTCCTGGTCGTGGGCGCCTCTTTTATTGCTATGCATTTCTGCTGTTCTGCTGCTTTCCGGGGTCGCAGCCACTTGGACAGCGGGAGGGTCGGTCCCCTGTACCGCCACCTCTCTCCCTCTCTCGCAATAACGCTTCTCGTGCCCACCGCCCACACCCACTCCGCTCTGAGGCGCACGTTCCAATCATCTGCTGTATCTTGTGTGCTCTGCACGCCTGCGCTCGGTTGTGCGCAGGCCGTCGAAGGCTTCAAGGGAGAAGGGGAGCGAAGGACAACAGTCGAGGTCGTCGCGGCCATGCGTTCGCGTTGCCTGTTGTGGTCTCGTTTAGCTTGCGAGGGACTTCTCCCGGTCATGTGCGTGCGTGAGGTGCTCGTGGGCAGCGGCGCGTGTGGCGTTGCAGAAGAGCTTCTTTGGCTCGCTGTTTTTCCCTGAATGTCGCTGCGCTCCCCACCGCCCCCCGCGCCGCTCTGAGAGAGTCAGATGTGCCCCAGCTGCTTTGGCCTCCTCTGAGCTCACGTGCAACGGCGACTCTCCCTCATTCTTGTCTTCGCACACCACTATCCCACCGCGGTCGTCGAGCAAGAAAGTCACGAGGTAAAACTCTTGTGTTCCTGCTGCGCTTCTTCGCGCGCGCCACCTTGACTCTCCGTTTTTCTCTTCATGGCGCGCCCTCGTGCGTGTGCTTCTTCTCCACATGTCTTCATATGCTGCGTGTGCGTGCCTCTGGGGTTGGTGGTGCGTCGTGCAACGCGCGCTTCTCCCTCTAACCCATCCATCCACTCCACCCCCGGGCGCAGCAACGAATGCCCCGCCCCGCCCCTCCCCAATTCGTTCCTCATTTTTTTTGGCCCTCCTGCCCTGGTCTCTTATCTCCATCTCGGTGCGCTGCATGTACACGGGTATGTGGTGAGGACGTAAACGAACTCTCAGCAAAGAACTGCACACGCTCTTGCGTGTCAGTCATCGTAATAACCGCCACCACCACCGCCACAACACCGCCACCCCCCTCCCTCCCCCCTCTCCGCACTGACAACCTTGTGTTTCTACTAAGTTTAGCGCCCCCTTTTTTGCGTTTGACACGGCAGTCTGACCACGTGGGTGAGTCGCACCCTAAGCCACCGCGCTGCCCCCATCACCTGCGCGTGCGCACGACTCCGTTTCTGCCTCCTTCGCAGGCAACAGCCCCCACCCCTATTCTCTCACGACCATTTACCCTCGCCTTCACGCTTGCGAACGCACGACGGAAGGACAGACTCTGACCCCCGATTCTCGATCCTTGCCACCGCTACCGCCACCTTCCCTCCCGCTCACACTTGTGCGTGGATCATCCTTGGTGTTCCCCACCCTTCACCCTCCCCCTCCTGTGGGAGCCGCCGTTCTCCTTCCTTGTTTTTTTTCCCCGCCTAATTTGCGCGGTAGCTCAACGAAGACCCAACACACCAGCGCCCGTTGAAAAGCACGCACCCACATCAACGCCTCCCCCCTCCCTTCCCCCTCCCCTGCAGGCCAATCAAAGCCCGTGAACGCTCCAGCAAAACCAAGAGAACCACACGAGAAGGAAAGCAATACAGACGACGAGCGCCTCATCTCCGCCCTCTGACTCTCCTGTCCGTGGGTGTGTGTGAAGCGGTTCTTTGTTGGACAGATATTTGTTGCCCCCCCCTCCTCCTCCCCATCATATATATCTATCTATATATCTATATATCTCCCCTATTGTGCCCCCCCCCCTCCCCCTCCCCCCCTGTAGGTTTGACTTGCTTGCTTGCGGAGCAACATATCTTACTTTGCGCACCACGTCGACCTCTGGCTCACTCTCGCACTCGCGCGCGCGCTTTACCTTTTCTCCTCCTCCTCTCGCTTTTCTGTGCTTCTCTGTGTGCTCTGCCACCTGCGTTTTATGCGTGACTGTAGCTGCTGTTGGGTTGCTGCTCGCTGCTCGCTACTGCTGGTGCTGTCGTCTTGTCGTCGATCATCATCATCATCATCATCATCTCTCTCTCTCCTTCTCTCCCCTGTCGCCGTCGTCCTCTGCTTTCTTCATTTTTTCCCTTTTTTGTTTGCTTTCGCCTGCTTTGAGATCCCTTCCCCTGCTTTCTCGCACACCCTAGAGCTTGACAAGCGCATTATTCGCTACCCTTCGTTTCCTGCTCATTTCCTTTCGCCATTTTTGGGCCTCGTGCACGGCGCGTATCGAGAGAACGACTCCCCCTCCCTCTCCCTCCCCTCCCTTCCTTCCACACTCACACCCACACCCACACCCACCTACAAGCAACAACGGAAAAGACGGGGCTGCTGGGAAGCGTCACGCAGCATCGTCGGCAGCGAGCGAGAAGAAGGCGAAGAAAGGGAGCGCAAGAACGGCAACAACAAAAAAGCGTAGCCACGCCCCATACCGACACAGCTATAAGCTGATACGAAACATCGGACAGGCGGCGTCATAGCGAGCGGTGATAGCGGCAGAAAAGCAGAGTGAGCGTACCGTCCACATAAAAGAGGTGCAGACGCGTATAACAGATACGGACATAGCATATTGCTCTTGAGCGCATTCGTGACTCTCTCTCTCTGTGTGATACTCCTCTGCTACGTCTCTGTGGCGTCTGCCAGCGTGTCTCCTCCCTTGCTAGTGAGTATCTTGAGGTGCTCCGATCTCTCTCGTTTTTTTTTTCTTTCCCTTCGTGTACGTTCACCTTTTTTTTTTGTTTCTCCCCTCTCCCCGCCTCTCTTTCCCTGTCACACTGGTGCGCACCTTTTTGTTTTCCTTGCTTGCGAGTGACACCCTTTCCTTGGCTTGCGTGCCACCGTTTGCTTTGTGCTCTGCTGCTCGTGCCTCCCTGTGTGCGTGTGCGTGTGCGTGTGCGTGTGTGCCTCTCTGCCTGTTCTCTCTTCCGGTGCTCGTCTTTGCAACATATCATCAATATCGAACGGCGGATACACACACACATATATATATATTGGTGTATCCTCATCTCTCTTCCCTTCCCCCGCCTTGCCACCACCACCACCACCACGATCCCCTCTCTCTCTCTCATTCTCTCTCCTTGTGAAGAGTTGTAGTGATAGTCGTAGCCGTGCTGCAGAGATCGGTGCGGGCCCATTCTCTCTCTCCATATAACGGCTGCCACTTGTGCGTCTGCCTCTCTTCCTCTTCTCTCTCTACGTGTGTGCGTGTTGCTTGCATCGGTTCCCATTTCTACGTTGCTCGCTGCTGCTGTTTTCCGTGTTTGTTTGTTGACGCCACACTCACGCGCGAGGGCGCCGCGTTGACTCCCCTCTCCCCCCTCCTTCTCTCTCCCCATCCTCACCGTCGCCGGCCTCCTTCTCTGGCCGCTGTTCTCCGTTTCTTTGCGTTTTCCTTGGTTATTAGTGTCGTCGCTTCCCCGCCGCGCGTGCCAGCGTGACTGCGCTTCCCTCCTCCCCTCCTCCTCTGTAGTTGTACAACGTCCCCTCCCTGCTTGGTACCAGCTTCCGGCGCCTCGCTCACCTTCTCCCCTCCCGTGTCCCTCCCCTTGCATGGACGTGGAGGACGAGGTGCATCCGTGGACAAGGACAGAGCCGCCTTTGCGAAACAGACATTACTTTTCCATCGTTGACGCAAAGGGATCAACCAGCCGCGCCAACGAACGGGACGCGGTGCTACAGCCGTTACACTTAACGGGCTTTTATCACCTCCTAACACGGTGGTGGTGTGGTGGTGGTGGCAGGCACGACTGCGCGAAGGCAGCAGCTGAAATACAAAAAGAAAGCTATTGAGGACTTATACGCACTCCTAACAAGGAGATCCATCCGAGCACGAGTCTTGGCTTCTCACAGCAGGCCTTGCCGCTATCGGGTACGAACGCTTTCGGCGAATCTCACCTATCAAGGCCGCGACTGAACGGGTACGGTCCTGCCCCGGCTCTGATGGCGTCGTCACTGCCGCACCGCCAACAGACTTTGCTTCAGGCGCGCACAAATGTGGCGGCGAGGGACACGGCAGCCGTTGCCACATTGAGAGCGAAGGCGGGCTCGAACGGCAGCAGCCAGAACCTCCGTCCTGCTGCTCAGCGCCTTGAGCGTACACAGAGCTCGTTTAAACAGACGGACATCTCGCAGCGCCCCCCATCCATAGCCCCCAATGCCGCTACTGTCGTATTACTGAGGCGCATGCAGACGCGCGACAATGGCCGCGCTGGCGGCACGGGCGACAACGTTGCTGCAAACGTTGCGCCATCCCATCAGTCGGTGCAGCGGCAGCGCCTGAGGGCCCAGATGCCGAATAAGATCACACTTGCCAACAACGACGTCATGGGTGAGGCGCCGAAGCCGTCATCTATGGCCGAGTCAGCGCCGAAGGCAGGAGCGCAGCGACGCAGGATCGTAAAAAGTAACCGAAACGCTGTCGCTTCTCGTGGCCCGGCTGAGCCTTTGAAGGAGCGCAGCCCCGCCATCAAAGTCAACGACGGCAGTCGCCGTAGCGACAGTGCGACGGCGATGAATGCACCTGCACAAATCAAGGTCGCGGTGCGCGGCGGTGCACGAGGGCCGGCGTCTCAAGACAACCCGCTCGCCATAGGAAACGACAAGCGTTTCTCTGCACAGAATGCGCGCGGCGGGATTTCTACGGCGACGCTGTCACCGTCGCACACCACTATTACGGTCTCGGATGACTACTCTGCCGAATTCAGCGTCCGAGAAATTTCCGACGTGCTTAGCCCCATGACCCCTGCGAATCCCACCAACCAAAAGACCCCACAGGTGCAGCAGCAGCAATGGCAGGGCGGCGGCCGGATCTACGACCTGAATGCTGGCGCCAACGATGACAGCTTCATGGACGGTGACAGCCCGATCGAATTTGTGGAGGAGGACTTCGAGTTAGATGACCCTGTGCCTGGCGGCACGAGGCACAACGACCTTGACGGACAAGCTTCCGAGGTTGGCCCTGGTCGCTTCTCCAAGGCTGGGGCATCAAACCTGGACACGTTCCAGCAGCAAAACCATGTGCCATCGGCCGCATCGCGAGGGCCGGCCCGAGGAGCGACTCTGGCGAGCGGCGCTACCGCAACACAGCACGCCGATGGGGCTCATCACTTAACCACCGAGGGCACCATGGACAGCGGCCCTGCCGGCCCTGACTCCAACCGTGACTCCCCCAGTAGCGCGCCGAAGGAGCGGGCCGAGCATGCGAACGAGGCCAAACCCCATAACGGGCCCGCGATGATCAAAGTGCCGCCGCTGGCGCTCGACGCGATCAACGCGAATCGCAAAACCGGCAAGGCGTCGTACAAGGTTTCCCACCCCAAGCCGGGCACCGTCGTGCCCGACATAGAGAGTTCGTCGACGGAATGCTCTGATATGCCGAACAACTCTTCCCTACCGGCCAACTCTGAGGCGCCGGACGTGACGGACGGGGTGCCGAACCGCCCCCTGGAGCGACGAGGCGGCGCGAAGAAAGGCAGCGGAGACGACAAGTCAGTGGGTGGCGCCCACAATGGCTCTTTGCTGTCGGACAGTGCCGTGAACGGGCATCGCACCGGCGCCGCCGGTCCCTCCGCGTACAAAGGCAACCCCCAAAACTACGGGAGGCACGGCATGTCTGTCATGCCGTTTGATGATAGAAGCAACGGCTCGCAAGACTATGGGGCGTCGCCGCCCCGGAATGCATGCGAAGGCTTTGGTGGCAACTCTGGAGGTTACGGGATGGATGCGGGGGCCTCTGGCTCAGTGCAAAGGCAGCGCTGGCTTGAGGAGGCGGACAAGCAGAGTTCAGAGGAGTCCAGGCCGCCGATGACCAGCGTGAAGAAGAAAATCAAGTGTTGTGCCGTCATGTAGCGCCCACGCATACACGCCGACACAGATAGCGAAAGGGTGCACAGGTGATGGGGTGATGTGGGGGTGGGTGGCGGATGTGCCTACCCACGTGGACGCTTCTTCTTTTGTGTATATGGTGTGCTCGTGCACGCGTGTTGTGCGTTGCCGATGACTCTTCGTGATGTGTAATGGCCTCCATTACCGTCTTGCTCCACGCCGCAGCAGCCGCGGATCGTTGTGCTACATCGGAGGCTTCTCCTGCTCCCACCCCCTCCTCCCTCCCCCGATGCGTCCGCTTCGGGCCTGCATCGCCCTCCCTTTTACGTATATATATATATTTCCTCCATTGCTGCTTGCTTTCCTCGTGCGTAAGAGCTTTCGGGCTACTGCGAGGCCCTTCCTTCTTTGCGTTTCTGCGAGCCCGTTGTATTGCGCATCTTCATTGTTGTGTGCACGCCCTGATGATGCCGGGCTACCGAAACTCTGCGTGCGTGGTGTTAGGGTCCAGCATCTCCACCCTGTGTGTGTGTGTGTGTGTGTGTGTGAGGGGGAGGCCAAGCGGCCTGCAGCCGGCCCTTGGGCGCGACTGCGGACTTGTGGTGTTGACGGATACGTGTGGACTGGCGCGGCGCTGAGGAGACGTGCGCTCATGATCAGGCTTGTACCCGCTCACTGAGAATCGTGTCGGCGATCAAACCATTATCGGGCGCCATGAGTTCTTTGTGCGCAGGCACAAGTCTCTCCGCGGGCCTCTTCTGCTTGACATGCTCGCTCCTGCCAAAGGCCTGCGGGCTCAGGAGAAAACGGAATGCCCCTGCTGCCACAGACTCATGGCGGCGCCCCATGTGTCGCGGCACATGCGGGCGAGCCATCCGGGCGCGCCCCCCGCGACATCGACGGAAATGGAGGACGATGACAGCGATCCCCCCAGGCAGCAACGCCGTCCTGGGGCAGACCCGAAGATCCGAAAATGCGAGCACTGCGCGCAGACGCTGCATAGCATAGCTGGCATGGTGCATCACATCCGAGAAAGGCGTGCAGCAGCCCGAAGAGCACGAGCGATGGACGAGAACGGCGCAAAGAGATGCACACCGACCAACTCCACAGCGCATGCGCGCGACATGTGCGGCGTCTCCTGCATCCGGCTGGGTGGGCTGGCGCAGCACAGATGCCGAAAACATGACGAGAGCGCCGCGTACGGCACCACGGAGTTCTCCAGACTCCGCTGTGGAGAGTCTCCACACCACATTATGGAATGCTGCGGCTGGAGGCGACCGAAGGCGAAGCACGGCGTGCAGGCGGGGGGCCTCTGAGGCCCTGGGCTGAGGCTGGCGGACTTCCTCCTCGAGCGCATGCGGCATGCACCTGGACCACCCCCTATTACTGCACGACAGCCGCCACGCCCTGGGGCAGGACCCTGGGCGCGGCCCGCTGGAATTCAGCGTGG